>NC_041392.1:693212203-693213895 GCF_002162155.2 Triticum dicoccoides | reverse complement strand
GTTGCCTCTGGATGAACAGGACCCCGTGGTGTGGTGGATGGCTGGATGAACAGTAGACGGTGGAGGGGTGCCCGTGGAGGGGTGGTTGAACAGGACCCCGTGGTGTGGAGGGCTGGATGAACAGTAGATGGTGGAGGGGTGGTTGAACAGTAGCCGGTGGAGTAGCGCGCGGTGGAGGCTGGATGAACAGGAGCCCGTGGAGGCTGGAGGAGGTCGACGGTGGAGATGAACAGTATCCCGTGGAGTCCCGTTTTGCGGTACACCACACCCCTCCCGATGAACAAGACCCTCGTTTCGATCATAGCGCTCCAAGACAAGTCCGTTTCATCTGTTTTGCGGTACGCCACACCCCTCCTGATCAACAGGACCCCCATTTCGACCGTAGGAGGTCCGTTTCCTCCGTTTTGCGGTACGCCAGACCCCTCCCGATCAACAGGACCCCGTTCCGAACGTAGGAGGTCCGTTTCCTCCATTGTGCGGTACGCCAGGCCTCGTTTCCATCACTTGTTCCGTCCAAGCCCTCCCGATGAACACGACCACGCATTCCGTTCCGACCCAGCCGGTTGGCTCCCACACGTTCCATTGCCTCCCGATGAACACGACGCATTCCGTTGCCTCCCCATGAACACGACACATTCCGTTGCCTCCCCATGAACACGACGATGGCAATGTTTCTCCGTTCCGACCCAGCCATGTACACGAGCCCTGGCCGTACGTATGCGCGAGTAGGCGTTCGAGACCCCGCCCGTATGTACACATACGTGGCTGTATTTTCTTTCTTGCACCCTGGCCGCTGTACGTACGTGTACATGCTACGTGCGCGCCTCTACTATGACACGTGTGCGCCTCTACATCCACCAGTATATATGTACGTACATGTTCGCGGCCAGAATGACAACGCTACGTACGGTTCGACCAGGTGGGTCCCGATTGTCAGGCACTTCCTTGCCTGCAAAGATGTAGCTGGTGGGTCCCAGCAGTCAGGGGGGCAAATCGTTTTTTTTGCCCGGACGCACTTCCTTGCGTGCGAAGATGTCGCTGGTGGGTCCCAGTAGTCAGTGGGAAACGTTTTTTTTGCGAAATACAGTGGCCCGTCCGGTGGGTCCCAGCTGTCAGGTGGAGGAATCATTATTTTCCGCGTAATAAGGAGGCACTTCCTTGCTGCGGCCGTGGACCCAGCTGTCAGCCTCTCCACGTACAGTCCACGTCAGATGGAAGTCGTTCCTTGACCACGTTGACCACGCCGCGCCGAGAGCACCAGGGCGGTGGATGATGGCGAGGCCTAGGAAGGGGACGACGGGGAGCCGGGGAAGATGCGGCAGTGGAAGCCCGCGCGGAGAGGAGTACGGGGGTTCACTGGTTCGGCTGCGGTGTGAGGCTGCCGTCGCCGCAGGGCCTATCCAGCAGTCGGAATAGTAGGGGGCGGTGAGGCCTCCACGGCAGCACAGCCGTCCACGGGAGGGATGAGCATGCGGCACAACCGGCGCTGCTTTGGGCGGCTGGAGCAAGAAGACCAGAGGTTGAAGAAGCACTACAGCCGTTGGATGGACATCGTACGGTCACTGGAGCTAGAATCGTTCATATTGACTAAAGTTGACAAAGGCCCCCGTCCCAGTCAACTTAGTAGGCCCACAAGTCAGCCTCCCACCATGGTGGGTCCTAGCTAGCTGGGGGAGTATTCATTTTTTTGCG
>NC_041392.1:693195882-693211868 GCF_002162155.2 Triticum dicoccoides | reverse complement strand
TTTTTCACGAAATATGCTGGCCCATCCGGTGGGTCCTAACAGTCAGGGGGGGAAACTTTTTTTTCGCGAAATAAGGTGGCCCGTCTGGTGGGTCCTTGCTGTTAGGTGGAGGAATACTTATTTTGCGCGTAATAAGGAGGCACTTCCTTGCGGCCGCCTGGACCCAGCTGTCAGCCCTCTCCACGTATAGTACTCTTCCGATGGAAGTCGGTCATTGACCATGTTGACCACGCCGCACCGAGAGCATCAGGGCGGTGGTCTGGATGACGGTGAGGCATAGGAAGGGGACGACGCGAAGCCGGGGAAGACGCAGTAGTGGAAGCCCGCGCGGAGAGGAGTACGAGGGTTCACTGGTTCGGCTGCGGTGTGAGGCTGCCGTCGCCGCAGAATAACAGGGGGTGTGGGTGAGTAGAGGGATGGCAATGGCCAGCGGTGGGAGTAGTACGGGGCTGTGAGGCCTCCGCGACATCACAGCCGGCCACGGGAGGCAGGAGCACGCGACACTACCGGCGCTACTTTGGGCGGCTGGAGCAAAAAGACCAGAGGTTGAAGAAGCACTACGGCCATTGGATGGACATCGTACGATCACATCACTGCAGCTAGAATCGTTTATATTGACTAAGTTGACAAAGCCCTTGGTACGCGTCAACTTAGTAGGCCCACAGCTCGGATTTGGCAGAGAACATATATCCCATTTGCGATTTGTAAGAATGTACAACCCATTTTTTAATTCTAATGGAATTTACTACAGCCCATTTACAGTTTGTTAAAAGTACAACCCAACTTCTAGCTAGGACAACGATTAATAATTTCAAACAACCGCTCAAAACAGAATTCAAAAAAAAAATTCCCACATTTTGATGGGATCCGAAATATTTTTATCCAAAATTTCTAGTCAGGTCAAATATAATTTCAAAATAAAGTTGTATTATGTTAAAATCCAACGAAATATTATGCGCGCAACAAGTAATGAAATTAAAAATTCCAAATTCCAAAAATAATAATTTTTCAAACTAATTACGTGTTTGGTGCATAGTAACTGTCCAATTATTATAATTACATCTCATTTATTATTTCTTAAAGTCCATTTTCTTGTTAAGCCTAATGCATACCTCCTAGGAAAGTTTGCAGCCCAGTGGGGCGGAGAATAACAAGTTGAACCATATATTGTGTACAACTGTCGGCCCAGTTGCATTGCTGATGTTGAAAAAAGGCCTGTGTAGTACAGTACAACCTAACATGGTTACTCAGCCCACATTCAGCGATGCCGGAAAGGCCCAAACAAGGCTTCTGTACAACCTTTTGAAGTCACTGGGCTCAATTAATAACTTAAGAAAAAAGTTAGATTGTAGTGGAACCTAATTAAAAGTTGTCATGAGCAAATAAATAATTCAACGGGTCCCACTTGTGTGTCTGCGCATGTGTGTGCATGTGTGAGTGTGTGTGTGTGTGTGAGAGAGAGAGACCCATAGGTCGATGCTCGTAAATACATATTTCAGCCATATGCATTGCTGATGCTCAGTAAAAACTTATATAGTTGACACAATCATATAGAACATCATAGCACACTGAACTTGCATACAAAAATTTCACGCAGGCGGCACAATCAGGATGGAAGCAGTGGATCGCTACGGGAAGGGCTATGTTGAAACCGCTCTTCATTTTATAGGATCTCCCAGTCATCAAAAAAAGTTGTACATAACGGGTTATCGTCTTTATCAATGACGGGGAAATATCTTGAATGCTGTGCAAAGAAAACAGACAGAAAACACAATAAGTTCTGCTAGCACATTAAGTTGACGTACAACCCTTTCTAAAAAAAGTTCAGGTACAAAATTAGAACAGGTCACAATCAAATGTACTGGCATATCAGTGCTTCACACCCATAGCTCGGATTTAACTAGTACTCCCTCTGTCCGGGAAAAGTTGTCCACAGGGCAGTGTATTTGTTTTTTGCAAAAAAACACACAGAGTTTTAAACACGTCACAAAGAAGTCCATATCCTTCCTTCCTCCTCCCCCGCTGCCCGCGCCTTGCAGCCATCGCCGGCTACCCACCTGCGCTGCCGCCCGCCTGGATCTGCGCCGCGACCAACACTAGAACCGTGGCCCAGCCCGCGACCAACAACAGCGCCGCCGCCCGCTTGCACCTGTGCCGCGGCTTACCACCTGGACTGCCCGCCGTGAAGGCGACCTGCGCCGGCGCCCTCCTCGAGCTACGCCGCCAGTCCCGTTGAAGGTCGCCGCTCATGTTCACCCACCTTCGCCGCCCACCTGCGCCTCCGAGTTCGTCCACTTCGTCCGTCGGCGCCGTGGACAATTTCGGCCACTCCCGCCTCTCATGCTGCTACTGGTGGACAACGCCGGCGCCATGGACCTCTGATGCTGCTTTTGCCTTTTCCCCTGCCTCGCCTTTGCTGCCACTCCCGCCTGTGCTGGTGAGTCTGCCCCGCCCGCCTCTGCTACTGCTTCTGTTCAATTTGTTGCTGTAAGTATGAATTTGCTGTTGTCAGTAGAGGCGGAGAAAATTCAGTCAGGGGATACAAAGCTAGAGAAATAATCCAGGACAAAGGATGTACACTGTTGCTAAATGATGAACAGATTATAGTGAACATTTAGTTTGATGCCATCAAATTCATTGAGTAATACTCTTAGCATTCTTGGAGATCTGCTAGTTTTTGGAAGTATTTCTTGCTACAGTTAACTGAAAATGTTTAGTGTTCCAATACTGTAGAGAAACTAGAATACGTGCCTGTAATTCAGTTATGACTCCTTTACTGAAACTGTAGTGTTTGCTAAAACTGAGATGTAAACTAAAGGAGTTTGTGATTTGCAGAAGCTGTAGCATACTCCAACAAGTGATAAATGCACTCAAAAGTTCACTGAGAAAATGCAGAGGTTGCTCACTTGTTACTGAAAGTTTTCTGGAGTGATAAATGCATGCAAAATAAGTTCGGTTAACTGTTACTGTTGTTGTATGAATTCCAACCAGGTCAATTTGTTGTCAATTACTCTGTAATACTCAACCAGGTTTATGCAAAATGATGATCAACCATGTTTATTTGGATTTATTTGAATCATTTGAATTTATTTGCTTTATTTGGATTTATACACCATTTGTCCAATTGCAAACATACCTAAAGTTTCCAATTGTCCAATTTCAATCATTCATTTTACAGAGAGCTAAGCATAGCCATGACTCTTCCCTAAATATTCCCGGAGAATCAATTCAAGCAGCACAAAACTAAAAACTGAAAACTGCCACAACCCCTTAACTAAGAGTTGATAAAAACATGTCCCTAAAATTGGAATTATTTGAATTAGCTAGGTTTATTCTTCTTCATATACAGAAAAAGATGAATATTGTTCGTCTACTAGTTACTTCAAATTTAGAACTGAATAAACACTTGTCATCTTCAGTAAACACTTGTAAATCTAGAGTGCTTAGAATGCACCAAGTACTAATATCCTTTGCCAGGCTGCACACCATCTACTTGGAGTAGACAGCAAGATTCACAAAGACATGCATGCTCCAATAGACTTGTGAATGCTAGCAAAGTGATAAGTAAAAACTTGGATGTTCTCAGAAATTTAGCACCAGAGGACATTAAGTGAACTGGCCTGTATGCTAAAGGCAAGGAAATGCCACATTCTTTTCTTCTTCGAGCAATTGATGAACTGGCCTGTATGCTGCAGCTACACATAGGTTCTGCAGAAAATGCACCAAAAGAGTTACACACAGGTGAAGTAACTGGAAAGCAACATTTAAACTCCACTTCTTTTCTTTTGGTAGTGAAATTCAATCTGAATTTTGTAAGCACAGAAAATGCACCAATACTGAACATTTATTCCCACCTCCACCACCATCTTGTCAGTTTCGATAGTGTGTGTATGGAGTAGTTTTGACAGTAGTATAATTGTGCATCATGTAAACATTATGAGAATGATTAAGGGTTCAGCAATCAGATTATAATATGACCAAAACAGAGGAACAAATATCATGGTTAGTTTTATGTAAAAAAATCAGAAATGGACTTACTCACTTGAAGTTACTATAGTTACTCACTTGAACTTACTGTAGTAGTGGCCAAAATTCAGAAAAGTTACTAAACAGCAGAAGTAGTGGCCAAAATTCAAAGTACTAAAAAGATTCTACACTAAATATACAGTGTTATCCATGCTCTGTATCCAGGACATTTGAATTATCCAGAGAAGGATAATGCAAACAGAAAAGTGTTAAGCAAATTGAAAACTGATCCGTGTTCTGTATCCAAGACACTAATTTTTGACATTTGAAGCTAAATTTCAATTGTTATGCCTCTGTTAATTATTGAATTATTCAGAATATGGAAATTATTCAGAGATCCATGTTCTATATCTAGGATAATGCAAACTGAAAAGTGTTAAAAAGACCATGTGTTTTTTGGGGTCAAAATCTACATGTAAAACTGAAAAGTGAAAATAAAAATGGAGAATGTTGTGTCTCCCACTCATGCGCTCAAAAAAAAACTACGACACATTTTTTATCTGTTTGCATAGGTCCCATCTAGGTACGCTCATGAAGGATGGGCACGTACACGAATAGGTACGACTCATCAGTCTACCCGCATAGCCTTTTCGTTTAGTCTACCTAGCCGTCTAATCAACTGCCTGCACATCACTTCTCCCATTTACTTCTCCATCAGGAACTGATTCTCCTCGGCTTCTTCACCTCCCCTTCGTCTTCATTTGCATCCAAACCCCACTGCGTTCACATTGTTTTAACCTCATTAAATAATCATCTACTACTTCAGTTAGACTAGCCATCTAATCCTAATTCTCCAAACCATAGCCCTCCGTTCCAGCGGTTCCAAATGCGGAAGAGATCGAGATGCAGGTTTTTAGCATCCAACATGTCCTCGTCGAAGGCTCGATGCGCATAGTTTCCACCGTCACCGTCCACCCAAGGGTTGTTTGGCAGTGGATCAACAATGTATCCAACTCCCTCGAAAAGGTAGAGACGAGGGTCATCGGTCTCGACGCAGAGTACACGGAGCGTGCCCCTGGGAAGATCCAGTGCGCCGTCGTCCTTCAGCTGTGCCACGAAGATGATGTTTTGGTGTACCACGTCATACACTCACCCTCCATATGACGTGAGCTTCATGACTTCTTGTCTCGGGAGGACGTATACTTCTGTGGGGCAGCCATCGAAGGGGACAAACAGAAGATGAAGCCGTACAACCTTGATTTGAAAAGCATCGCTGACCTACAAACCAGAATCAAAATTCATGTAGAAGATTGTGATAAATAGACACCATCCCTATTCGACGTAGCAAATTTTGTGCTCGGTACAAATCTTCAGAAGGGTGATGAGACGGTGGCATTAAGGTCGTCTAGATGGGAGAATTATCCCTTGACATACGAGCGGATAAAATATGCTGCCCTCGATGCCCGTGTGAGTTTCGAGATAGCTGCAAGGTCCAAATAGCTTGTTGCGAAGCCGTCTCCCACAGAGAATGAGAACAAGAAGAAGAAGAAGAAGAAGAAGAAGAAGAAGAAGAAGAAGAAGAAGAAGAAGAAGAAGAAGAAAAGGCTGCACCAGCAGGAGGGCATTATGGATGGATGAACTATTTCCTCTCTTGTAAAAAAATTATTCCCTCTCGGTGTATATTGATATAGATGGACTATTTCGATGGTGTGCATGTCTTTGGAACAGAGTAGTAGCGTGGGTCTGATTGACTATAAGGAACTATTTATCCGCATATATAGCTTTCTCTGCTACTCCATCCAGTGATCAGTATGTAGTGCATGTGTCTATAGACATGACAGCTTGCGTGCATGACATGTGAGCCACCTAAAATGCGGCGAGCATCAAGTTTCTACCACAGCCACCCGCGATTCCCACGACGCCGCTTGAACCCATGAAACCACACATCCCCCAACCTGCGGCTCACCCCTCTTGGCCCCACTGCCCCTCTGCCTACGGGAGCATTACATGTGGACCAATCACCTATAGGGTCCACATGTTATTGACTCAAAGGTAGGTGTAGTAAGGCGCTGAAGCTCAGTCCCGATGGCCCTGAGAGGGAAATGTAACTCCTGCGCCAGGGCTTGTGGTGCTCCCACATCACGAACTTGTGCCAAACTCGAGATTTGTTTCTTTACTATACATGCACACAACGATTTAATGGACATTGTAATCTCAACATGTGATGGGGAGCTCTAAATTTGAATTTGAAACTTATAAAACGAAAAGATTCAAAAAAAATAAACTGGGAGAGAGGGAGAATGTCTATAATTTTGTATATAAACTTGGTCAAAGTTGGATGAGATTGACTTCAGACAAACCTAATATGCAGAGTAAAAAGGACCGGAGGGAGTACTACAGGTAGTACCCGCTGGTGTGGCCATCTACGCCTCGTAACACCCTGACGCCCAGCTGTGGCACCCTCGCCACGGCCACGCCATCACCGGTCGGTTCATCTTGAACAAGCGAGTCGCGAACCACGCCACCACCATGAGAATGACATGTGGGCCAGCCGCATTTGAGGTCCGCATGTCATTGACTCATAGGCCGGGCACTAAGCCACTGAAGTTTGGTCCCGTGGCCCCCAAGAGGGAAATGTAACTCCTGCGGCAGGCCTTGTGGTGCTCCCGCAGTATGAGCTCATGCCAAAACTGGAATTTGTTTCTTACTACTACCAACTAGTACTAGTAAGGTACACGTGCATTGCACGCATGCGATTCTGGTGGTTTGTGCATTATGCTTCTACATGTGGAGCTTGCTGGATTCTAACATGTGGCAAAATCTGGTGGAATGTAAGGTTAGGCAAGTTTGATTGACTTAGGTGAGTGTTTGGTTCAAGCCACACCTTAGGTAAGCCACACTAAGGCCCCACATGACATACACACAAAAAATGTGGCAAGATTCCCTTAGGCTTGCCAACTTGTTTCTCTCATTTTGAAGAACTAATAACTTTGCCTAAGCTTAGTTGTGGCAAAGTTAGTCATGAATTAAGTTCAACCATGGAGTCTTCTAGATTATACATGTGGCACAATCTGGTGGATGATATCCAACGGCCACTAGTGCTCGGATTTTCCATCTTTGTACCGTCAGATTGGCTTCATCCAACGACCAACTTTCAAAGTTTTTCACACACTATATAGGGGGTATAGATATAGATGTGCCGGTCCATTGCAATCGATCCAAAGTATATATATATATATATATATATATATATATATATATATATATATCTATTTAGTGGAGTGCACTATAAACACATTATCTATTTATTTTTCTCTAACCTTCCGTAGCCATGCAACCAAGCCACATAAGCTTCATGGGTGCCCCTCACATCATATTATTCATACTACGTTGATTGAAAAAAAGATAAATCACCCAAAACAAGATCTTCCCATTTTTTGTTCCTACGACGTTGTGCCGTGCACGTACCTACTAGTTGTATAGTGGTAGTACTACTAATATAGTATTAGGAGTACAAACTTGGTACTAGTAGGAGTAGTACTAGTAAGGAATTCTCCTACTCTATCAACGAGCCCCGTCTGACACCAAATTTCTTGGCTTCGGTGCTACAACTAGATCTTCCCCTCGTTTCTGTTTTCCAACCCGGCGGCGGGCGGGGTGTCGGTTTGCTCAACGGCGGTCCGACATGAAAGTGAAAATGCTAGGCAACACGCCTTCCCTAAGCTATGTGTCGTGCTGGACGGGCCGTGTTGTACTCCCGATTCCCCGGCGTGTGGGGGTGCGACGCGAACGCGGCAGGCCTTTTCCTTTTACCAGCAATGTGCCCATGCGTTGAGACGGATCCAAAGTAGTAGAATAGTAGTATTTGTTCACAAACTTGAAAGAAATCACTATTGTTTTGATATAATCCTAATATATTACTCCCTCCATACCTAAATATTTGTCTTTTTTGAGATTTCAAATGGAGTATCACATACAGATTATATAGACATATTCTAGTGTTTCCAGCAAGATGCCCGTGCGTTGCACGAAGTTGATGGAAAAGGTAAGCACAACTTATAAATTGACGGATGGAGTACTAGTTACAGTGATGCATATAATTAAGCAAAGGGATCACACATGTCGGTATTGACTGGAACGAGAATGCAACAACACAATAAGAATTAAGGCCAGGATGATGCGATCGTAGTGGTGGTTACAAAAGGCAAGAAGAAAGATGGATCCATGAACTTACGACCTCCTCCTCCTCAACTTAGTGCGCCGGGCCACCGACCGGCGGCTAAGGAGCGACGGCTTTTGTGGTGAGGTCGAGGTGCTTCTCAGCAAAGGCATCCAAGGCTTCCAGCCGGTTGAGGAAGGCCAATGTCGTAGCGTCCTCACTGGCCTTGTAGATACCTATGTACACAATTTCCTCGTACATGTGGATGTGTAGGTTGACAAATTCTTGCAGGGCGAGGCGCCTCGCGGTGAGCGCGACCTCCAGGTAGACATTCTTCGTGGCGTCGGCGGGCAGTCGCAGGGCCACCAATGCTTGAAAGAGGTTCCTGCCATGGAGGCCGATTAGGGTGGCAGACAATGAAGAGCCCGGGCGCGCGGGCTGGAGGAGTACGGCGATGTCGTCCGCGAGCTTCTTGAGGACGGTGAACTTGTTGCTGGTGGCAACGTTCATCTGGTCCAACTAGGAGTCGTAGTTGGCATCGAAGGAGGCCATCCACCAGCCGGTCTCCAACACCGTCTAGAGACGATCCTCGGCGCCATGCCGTAGGCCGGCGTCGTGGACCATCTGGCACAGTCGCTGGCCGCTCACGAGCATCGCCGCCATGGGTCTGGAGTGAGCTCTTTTGCACTTAGTGTAGGTGCTTAGGCAAATGCTTAGGTGCGTACGATATGGTAGATGCATTGGAATGGAGGGGCGCCTTTATATGAGGGCAATGAGGGCAAACTGCGTTGTATTCACATCGTGCAACCTCTTTTCCCGGACCTCCTCCCATTACCTCCCTCATGCATTAATTGAAGGAGGATGCATTGGCCGTTCAACATATCGGGAACCACTACTCCCTCCCTCGTCAGCATTAAAGCTGTATCGGGAACTGCGCCGCCTGCTGTCAAATCGAATACTTCCTCCGTCTAGGTGAGTATTAAGTCATCTTACAAAAACCAAATAGTAAACACATAGGCGTGGTGCATTAACTCTCATGTTGTTTCTTATTTTTTGACATAAATAGAGGAATCAACCAAGAAGAGATGTGGGGCTTGTATGCTTTTAATGACTTGAGACTATCAAACATGACATGCAGTGGTCAGTTCGTTGCACAAGAAAAAATACAACCCACGTCAGCACACACGCATCTTATATAGCATCACATCCAATGGCTATAAAAGATGAATGATACCAAATTATATCTCATCTAGATGAGTTCTAGCAAAACTGTATTAATAATACTTAGTACTCCTGCGCCATGTATCATATATTAGTATCATGTAGTACTTTATTTATTTATGAGGTATCCAGATGGCACTGCACCGCCAAGAAAAGAGGGTAACATCAAAATTATGGACTACTTTTTTGAGTATGTTGGTAAGGTCCGGTCATAGTCACTTGTTGAAATCTCTAAAAAGACAAATACTCCCTTCGTCCGGAAATACTTGTCATAAAAATGGATAAAAGGAAATGTATCTAGACGTATTTTAGTTTTAGATACATCTCTTTTTATCCATTTTGATGACAAGTATTTTCGGACGGAGGGAGTAGAAAACAGAGTTGGTGATGATGGTGTGCGTGCCATTCTGCAATATAGACCGTCGGATTTATATCTAATGGATAGGAAAGAAACTATGGAAATTTTGCAAAAATATACCCACACGTCTCTCCACGTTTGCAAATAAGGCCTTCCCTCGTTCAACCTTTTCTCTCACAAGATAAACTACTCATACAAATGCATCTTGAGGTGTCCATAGAATCGAAGAGAGGGATGATGATGTGTGTGTGTGCGCGCGCGATCGATAAAGAGTGCCATCGAATTTGTGTGTGCCCACGTCAAAGATATAGAGTGGTTGGCCTACTGGAATGTGAGATGGGACATGTGCAGTTTGTCTCTGTGGCATGGATACCTACCTGCAGCGCTCGACTATCGGTGTGTGGTGGGGGAAGAGGGAGGCCCAATTAACTATAGAGGTACAATGGCTGGTATATGTTGTTGGGGAACGTAGTAATTTCAAAAATTTCCTATGCACACGCAAGATCATGGTGATGCATAGCAACGAGAGGGGAGAGTGTGATCTACGTACCCTTGTAGACCGGAAGCAGAAGCGTTATGACAACGCGGTTGATGTAGTCGTACGTCTTCACGGCCCGATCGATCGAGCACCGAAATTACGGCACCTCCGAGTTCTAGCACACATTCAGCTCGATGATGATCCCCGGACTCCGATCCAGCAAAGTGTCGGGGAAGAGTTCCGTCAGCACGACGGCGTGGTGACGATCTTGATGTTCTACCGTCGCAGGGCTTCGCCTAAGCACCGCTACAAAATTATCGAGGAGTATGGTGGAGGGGGGCATCGCACACGGCTAAGAAAACGATCACGAGGATCAACTTGTGTCTGTATGGGGTGCCCCCTGCCCCCGTATATAAAGGAGTGGAGGAGGGGAGGGCCGGCCCTCTCTATGGCGCGCCCTAGGGGAGTCCTACTCCCATCGGGAGTAGGATTCCCCCTTTCCTAGTCCAACTAGGAGTCCTTCCATGTAGTAGGAGTAGGAGACAAGGAAGGGCAAGAGGGAAGAGAAGGAAGGAGGGGGCGCAGCCCCTCCCCCTAGTCCAATTCGGACTAGGCCTTGGGGGGGGGGGCGGCCTGCCTCTCCCTCTCCCCTAAAGCCCAATAAGGCCCATATACTTCTTCTCCCGTATTCCCATAACTCCCCGGTACTCCGAAAAATACCCGAACCACTCGAAACCTTTCCGATGTCCGAATATAGTCATCCAATATATCGATCATTACGTCTCGACCATTTCGAGACTCCTCGCCATGTCCCCGATCTCATCCGGGACTTCGAACTCCTTCGGTACATCAAAACTCATAAACTGATAATATAACTGTCATCGAAACCTTAAGCGTGCGGACCCTACGGGTTCGAGAACAATGTAGACATTACCGAGACACGTCTCCGGTCAATAACCAATAGCGGAACCTGGATGCTCATATTGGCTCCCACATATTCTACGAAGATCTTTATCGGTCAGTCCGCATAACAACATACGTTGTTCCCTTTGTCATCGGTATGTTACTTGCCCGAGATTCGATCGTCGGTATCTCAATACCTAGTTCAATCTCGTTACTGGCAAGTCTCTTTACTCGTTCCGTAATACATCATCTCGCAACTAGCTCATTAGTTGCAATGCTTGCAAGGCTTATGTGATGTGCATTACCGAGAGGGCCCAGAGATACCTCTCCGACAATCGTAGTGACAAATCCTAATCTCGAAATACGCCAACCCAACATGTACCTTTGGAGACACCTGTAGAGCTCCTTTATAATCACCCATTTACGTTGTGATGTCTGGTAGCACACAAAGTGTTCCTCCGGTAAACGGGAGTTGTATAATCTCATAGTCATAGGAACATGTATAAGTCATGAAGAAAGCAATAACAACATACTAAACAATCGAGTGCTAAGCTAACGGAATGGGTCAAGTCAATCACATCATTCTCGTAATGATGTGATCCCGTTAATCAAATAACAACTCTTTGTCTATGGTTAGGAAACATAACCATCTTTGATTAACGAGCTAGTCAAGTAGAGGCATACTAGTGACACTCTATTTGTCTATGTATTCACACATGTATTATGTTTCCGGTTAATACAATTCTGGCATGAATAATAAACATTTATCATGAAATAAGGAAATAAATAATAACTTTATTATTGCCTCTAGGGCATATTTCCTTTAGTCTCCCACTTGCACTAGAGTCAATAATCTAGTTCACTTCGCCATGTGATCTAACATCAATAGTTCACATCTTTATGTGGTTAACACCCATAGTTCACATCGATATGTGACCAACACCCAAAGGGTTTACTAGAGTCAGTAATCTAGTTCACATTGCTATGTGATTAACACCCAAAGAGTACTAAGGTGTGATCATGTTTTGCCTGTGAGAGAAGTTTAGTCAACGGGTCTGCCATTTTCAGATCCGTAAGTATTTTGCAATTTTCTATGTCTACAATGCTCTGCACGGAGCTACTTTAGCTAATTTCTCCCACTTTCAATATGTATCCAGATGAAGACTAAGAGTCATCCGGATCAGTGCCAAAACTTGTATCGACGTAACCCTTTTACGACGAACCTTTTGTCACCTCCATAATCGAGAAACATATCCTTATTCCACTAAGGATAATTTTGACCGTTGTCCAGTGATCTACTCCTAGATCACTATTGTACTCCCTTGCCAAAATTAGTGTAGGGTATACAATAGGTCTGGTACACAGCATGGCATACTTTATAGAACCTATGGCCAAGGCATAGGGAATGACTTTCATTCTCATTCTATTTTCTGCCGTGGTCGGGCTTTGAGTCTTACTCAATTTCACACCTTGTAACACAGGCAAGAATTCTTTCTTTGACTGTTCCATTTTGAACTACTTCAAAATCTTGTCAAGGTATGTACTCATTGAAAAAAAACTTATCAAGCGTCTTGATCTATCTCTATAGCACTCGATCAACCAATCCTACCTGCAACAGCGCTACGGGCCAGATTCGGCGATCTAAAGAGACTTCATGACGATGTGCTGCGGGTAGAGAAAGACCTCATCGCCTCGAAAGATCCAGGATACCCACTCTACGTGGTTAACATTCCGCGACAAATGTCGTACATCGACAGCTTCCCCGCGGATAAGTTCTTCCTCCGATTCGATTACATATTCAACATGTTTCACGTGAAGAAGCTGGATTTTACGTTTGTCCGCTTTTATGCCTTGCACATGAACTACATCATCGGGGTTGAGCAGATATCTCATATTTGTGTCGCTGACCCGTACTACATGCACGAGGGCTTCTTGGGAGTCTGCGCAAATCACCGTAAATACGCGAGGGATTACATCGTCAGTTTCATGCTCACCAATAAGGACAACGGGGCAATTCTCGTGCCTTATCATCCTGTGTAAGTCATCTGCGCTGCTATCCTTCCTTCGATTTCAATCATTCATTTGCACGGTGGAGGCTAATTAATTTGAGGACTTATTTTGTGCAGCGGCGGGCGCGCCGTACTCATCATCCTCTACCCCCGATTCTCCCACGCTCTTTACTTGGACTCGTCGAAGAACATTCACAAAAAGGATTACACCCACATCAAGGATGTTCTCGACAGTGCTATGTTTTACTACCAAGCAAGGGGTGGAGAGGTCAGGGACAAGAAGAGAAGGGGCGGCAGGGTCGCCTTCGGCCATAAGACCGACTTATGCTGCATCCAGCAACTGAACGATTCTCTTAATGATGGATTCTATGTCCTACACCACATGCTGGAGTACAGACGGGATCACCAGAACCTTCGCATGTCACCTAGATCCGGCGATGCCCATATTCTACAATGGGCAAAGGACATAGGAGATATCGAGGATCATCGACTTCGAGCTGAGTTCTATAACATCCAGCGCGAACTTGCCCAAATCATCATGAAGGAGGTCGTCGGAAAAATAGGGATGTTCTATGGAGAAGGACAAATGTCGCGGGAAGACGTCCGAACATGGATAGCCTCTCAGCGTCTCGACCTGAAGCCTTTCACTAGGCTCGGGGACTATCTCCCTGACTTGGATGGATGGAACGACATGTTGGAGTGATTGTCGATATATGACAATGTGTCCATTTAGTCCATACTTTTTGTATGACAAAACTTTGAGTTATGCATGGTGAAACTTTATTTGTGATGTAATTAAACCGTCCTCCTCCTCGACTAGCGAAAATCACTCTAGTTAGGGCATTTTGGGGTACGATGAACTTTGTTATTTATGCTTATGATATGTTGTTTTTATTTTTACCAAGTCTGTCTCTTTCTGTTGCTCAACTATATATGTTGCATATCATCGACTCATGTGATGATGCAGGTGCATAGATCATAGATGGCGAATAAGTGCTATGCCAGGAGTATATATACGACAAGTGGCCGGAGTGTCAGGCCCTTCCGGTTTCCGAGCGACAGGCAGTAGTTAGTTTAGAGGTTTGCGCTAATGCGAAAGAGGGATACGAACTCATGTTCTCAAAGTGATAGCTCTTCTCGCGTATATCATTGTTTAGATGGATGACGATGTATTTTCATATCATTCGAGACTTGTATCGCTATTTTCAAGATGATGACGAGAGACCACTTTGTGTTGGATGATGATTATGATGATGACATGATTTGATGAGACTAATTGTATGTATATGCTATGATTACATTTGTATGTGTATGATATGCTAAAGATTATTCTATAAAGCCTATTCAAATACAAAACAAATACAAAACAAATATGCAGGAAAAAAACTAATAAATAAACAAGTAGTAGCTAGGGGGGAAATTTGGCAGTAGCACCGCATTGTCAGTAGCGCGTCCCAGCAAATAGCGATGCAGATAATATCAGTAGCGCCCTTTCCCAAAGAGCGCTACAGCTATTCATGTATAGCAGTAGCGTGGGACAACCGGCGCTACTGCTATACGTTAGCTGTAGCGCCTTATTAGTAGCGCCGGTGCCCGCGCTACTGAGAGGCCCAAAACCCTCGCTGCTGGTAGGCTTTTCCCTAGTAGTGCAAGGTGTTTTCTCTACCTTGGCATGATGATGTTAGTCATATCATGCATATGTTGCCTTGTAGTGCCTACTTTTGACATCATATATGTCATCTGCTTAGTTTAGACATGTTCTGTAATGCCACCCGTTTAGTTTCTATATCATATATGGGAATTATGCAGTCTCATGTCTTTTAGCCAGCCATAATATATGTGAAATGTGCAATGCCATCCTGTTTAACCAGGCATCATATATTTGAATGATATCTTGCCCATCCTTTTCTTCATTACATTTCCATTTGTCGACAATGTTTGTACATTAAACTACTCTTCCTGTGAATCAGCCATTTGGGTGGGAGATGGAAAAATCTGGAGTGAAAACAAGGCCTTCGGAGCAGACAGTGCTACCTGTCGAAGCAAATCTCTTGTTGGGTCCCGATAGCTCCTCAGAGATGGATTCAGAGACAAATGACCAGTCCTATTCTCCCACTGAGGTGTATGCTCTAACTTGGCACGGTTATACTGTGTAACACCCCGGATATGATTTTCCCATTATGTACTCCAACTCTTGCCGTTTCCGGCGTTAAGTTATTTTATTTTCTCGGGTTCGGGTTTTTTCCTCCGTGTGTTGTTATCGTTGTCATGCATCTCATATCATGTCATCATGTGCATTGCATTTGCATACGTGTTCATCTCATGCATTCGAGCATTTTCCCCGTTGTCCGTTTTGCATTCCGGTGCTTCATTCTCCTCCGGTGGTCATTTCTACCTTTCTTTCGTGTGTGGGGATTAAACATTTCCAGATTGGACTGAGACTTGCCAAGCGGCCTTGGTTTACTACCGGTAGACCGCCTGTTAAGTTTCGTACCATTTGGACTTCGTTTGATGCTCCAACGGTTAACAGAGGGACCGAAAAGGCCTCGTGTGTGTTGCAGCCCAACACCCCTCCATTTTGGCCCAAAACCCACCAAAACCCTCTCCACCATCTAGAGCATTCGATCACGATCGCGTGGCTGAAAACCGCACCTCATTTGGACACTCCTAGCTCCCTCTACCTCTATATAAAGACCCCTCCTCGAAAATCCAGATCTCCCCCTGTCCAAACCCTAAAAATCGGATCTCCGCCGCCACCGGACACATCCGCCGGCGCTGGACATGTCCGCTGCACCCGCCGCCGACATGTTCCGCGCTGCCATTCGCCGCCGCCTCCGCGCCCCACATCGCCGCGCCAGCCCGCCGAGCCCAGGCGGGGCCCCCGAGGCCCAG
>NC_041392.1:693186227-693195557 GCF_002162155.2 Triticum dicoccoides | reverse complement strand
CTCCGTGATTTCCGGCGAACCTCGTAAAGAGTGCCACCGGATACAGATCTGGAGATTGGATCGGTTGATTTTTTTTGCCCGAAACCCTAATATTTTTCTCATGTTCTTCATGTTGTAACTCTGCAGCCGTAGATCCGTTTTGGGCATATAGCATATCAAAATGTTCATCTCAGAGAGTAAATCCTTTCATCTCATTGCATCATTTTCATTTGAGTTCATCTTGATGCCCGAAATGCTGTTAGAAGAATGCTTTTTGAGATAGTTGTCAGATCTGCTGCTCCATTTAGATATTTGTCATTTTTGCCATGATTATTGTGTGCATGATATGCCCCTGAGCTCTTCATGAGTTCTGTTATATGTTTTGCCATCTATCTAGGGGTGCAACCCATGTATTTTTGTGATGTGTGTGGTTACTAGCACAAGCTTGCAAAGTGGTGCATTCGTTAATGCTGATTTCAGGGACTTAGCATTTCCACTAAGTCCTTGAGCTGTTTATCTCATATTGCCATATGTTCATGTGGTTTCCTAGTGATCTGTGCCTCTTTTGAGGATGATCAGTAAGGATGTTTGTTAATCTTGTAGTTCTCTATCCATCCATGTCTTTGTTTGCAATTATGGAGCACCCTAGCTTGAGTCAATCGAGCTCTACTTTTGTCATTTCGTGAATCTGGGCAGATTGTCTACTTGTTAGCGATTTTGCCGAGGATGTTGTAGTTGATCCATGCATGCTATGTTATTGCTCTTGCCATGTCTAGCTTGTATTTTGTGTATTCTTGATGGGTGTATGCTTAGTTTGTCATGACTTGCTCTGTAGTGAGTGCATCGAGCTCGTAAACATGCCTACATGATATCTGTTTCAGCATGCTCCAGTTTTTCACCAAGTCTGGGAACAGATTATGTTTTTGCCATGTTCAAATGCTTGCAAATGTATTTTCTGATCCCTTTTGGCTCAAGGTCACTAAGGGACTTTTGTTAAGCTCTTTGAGTAGCTCCATGCCATGCTTTACTTTGCCATGGTCAGGTCCTGTAGCATATTGTTTTCATGCTCCAAAGAGTGCTACCTGATCTGAAATTCCAGACAAGTGTTAATTTCACTAAGTCTGAAATCTGTTTACCAAATGCATTTTTGCAATGTTGTTTGAACCTGTTAATGGATGATTTGGCCGTAGCTTAGTGCTAGTCTTTTGTTAAGCATCATGAATGGATACCTGCCATGTTTTTTGATGCCATGTTTGGGTGCTGTAGCATGTTCATCTTGTTGCATCTAGTTGGCTACTTGCTGTAAATCGCAGAACGTGGTCATATTTGAATTGCTTGCCATTTCCAAACCGTAACTCCGATTCCGGCGTTCTTTATATCGTTTTCAAGCGATTTCATCTCATCTTTCCAGTGGAACACTTGGATTTCCAAGTTGAGGCCAGGTTCGTGCATTCCCTGTCAAATCTTGCATATGCATCCCATATTGCACCCCGCATAGCATACCATGTTTGCATCATATTGTTTGAGCCTTGCATGTGGTTGATTGTGCCCTTATTGCTTTTTTGTCTTGTTTGGGTAGAGCCGGGAGACGAGTTCGCTAACGAGGAGCCCGTTGAGTTTGCTTTCGAGGATCCAGTCAACTCTGACAACTTTGCAGGCAAGATGATCATACCCTCGAAATCACTACTATCTTTGCTCTGCTAGATGCTCGCTCTTTTGCTATGCCTATGCTATGATGCCTACCACTTTCTTATCATGCCTCCCAAATTGCCTTGACAAACCTCTAACCCACCATGTCCTAGCAAACCATTGATTGGCTATGTTACCGCTTTGCTCAGCCCCTCTTATAGCGTTGCTAGTTGCAGGTGAAGATTGGAGACTGTTCCTTGTTGGAACATTAATTACTTGTGGGGATATCATTATATTGCCATGTTATCTTAATGCATCTATATACTTGGTAAAGGGTGGAAGGCTCGGCCTCTCGCCTAGTGTTTTGTTCCACTCTTGCCGCCCTAGTTTCCGTCATATCGGTGTTATGTTCCCGGATTTTGCGTTCCTTACGCGGTTGGGTGATAATGGGAACCCCTTGATAGTTCGCCTTAATTAAAGCTTTTCCAGCAATGCCCAACCTTGGTTTTACCATTTGCCACCTAGCCTCTTTTTCCCTTGGGTTTTCGGAGCCCGAGGGTCATCTTATTTTAGCCCCCCGGGCCAGTGCTCCTCTGAGTGTTGGTCCAAACGAGCGATGTCCGGGGCTACTAGGGGCAACTCTGGGCTGGCCTACCCGATGTCTTGCTCATCCGGTGTGCCCTAAGAACGAGATATGTGCAGCTCCTATCGGGATTTGTCGGCACATCTGGGTGGTGTTGCTGGAATTGTTTTAACTTGTCGAAGTGTCTTGTAGAACCGGGATACCGAGTCTGATCGGAATTTCTCGGGAGAAGGTCTATTCCTTCGTCGACCATGAGAGCTTGTCATGGGCTAAGTTGGGACTCCCCTGCAGGGATTTGAACTTCCGAAAGCCATGCCCGCGGTTATGGGCAGATGGGAATTTATTAATGTCCGGTTGTAGATAACTTGAACCTTAACTTAATTAAAATGAATCAACTGTGTGAGTTGTCGTGATGGTCTCTTCTCGGCGGAGTCCGGGAAGTGAACACGGTGTTGGAGTAATGCTTGCCGCAGGATGCCCTCTAGTTTTTCGTTCGCAATTTGCCTCCTCTTCTCGCTCTCTTTTGCGAACAGGTTAGCCACCATATATGCTAGTCGCTTGCTGCAGCTCCACATATATTTACCTTGCCTTACCTATAAGCTTAAATAGTCTTGATCGCGAGGGTGCGAGATTGCTGAGTCCCTGTGGCTCAAAGATTACTTCCAAACCAGATGCAGGACCTGATGACTCCGCTCCAGATGACGTGCTTGAGCTCAAGTGGGAGTTCGATGAGGACTCACGCCGATACTACGTGTCTTTCCCTGATGATCAGTAGTGGTGCCCAGTTGGGGTGATCGGGACTGTGTCGCATGTTGGGTTATCTTTTATTTTGGCGCCGCAGTCGGGCCATTAGTGTTTGATTGATGTAATGCTATTTATGCACTTTGATTGACGTGGCGAGTGTAAGCCAGCTATGTATCTCCCCTTTTATTATCTATATTACATGGGATGTTGTGATGATTGCCTAACTTGCGACATTGCTTTCAATGCGGTTATGTCTCTAAGTCGTGCCTCGACACATGGGAGCTATAGCCGCATTGAGGGCGTTACAAGTTGGTAATCAGAGCCTTCCCCGATCTTAGGAGCCCAATTGCTTGATCGTTTTTAGCGGCCGAGTTGTGTCTAGAAAAATGTTTTGCGTCATTTAGGAATTATATATCGGAGAGTTAAGGAATTCTTTTTACTCCCCAGTCTACTCATCGCTCTGGTAAGGCATCCTGACGCACAGTTTTGACTCTTCTCTTCTCAAATTTCACTAAATTTTTTTTAGGATCACGCGGGTATCTTGGAATCGTTCTGATCGATTTGTGACGAGAACATTGTTCTTGGTGCCTCCTGAAATTTAGGGGTTGTGGCAGTGTCCCGGGGAGTTGAGCTCCGAGGTGTTGTCGTCACAATTTTATCGTTGCAGTTCTGGAATACCTGAGTTTAGTACGCCAACATCGAAAATCTCTTTTATGCAGTTCGTTGGTGAGATAACCTCGATGCCACCCAGTACTGGGGCGGGAGTTTGGGAGTATCATCATAACTTGTATAACGGATGCTTTTCGAAGGTTGAGGTAGATGGTTTCCGAAGTTTTCTTGGTTATGTGTTGAAGGATGGATACAGCTGGATGTAGGATTTGCTAGATTTGGGTGAGATATTATGCTTCCCCTGTATCCCCAACACCTGATTGCATAACCGGAAAGGTTCGGGAGTTTCATAGGTGGGAATTCAAGTAGCTCTAGTTCTTCTTCCACGGATATTTGGTTTGAGATTGGGATTTCTTACCGAGTATTCATTCTTGAGCCGTACCTTGTTGATTTATTTCTCTACCTAAATTCTAAGTGGCTTCTCAATTTATGGATATGTGACCATTTCAAGTGGAATGCATTCGTTCATTTTGTTCGGATGTGAAGACTTTATGTTGCAATTTCAACCCGTTTGATTCAGCTTCATTTTATCTGTCAATGTGCTAATGGTTGTCACCCTCTTCAGGATGGCTCCCGCTAAGAGCACCAATCAGAATCAGAATCAGGATCCGCCACCACCTCCACCTCCTCCGGAGGCATGACAAGCTGTGATGGCCGCAACCAATGCAAACACACAGTTGATCATGCAAATTCTTCAAGAGCGCAATCAAGCGAACCAAGGCAACCAAGGCAACAATCAGAATCACTTTGCTACACTCAACCAGTTCCTTGCTAACGGGCCAAAGACTTTCAGCAATTGTGTTGAGGCAACTGATGCTGAGGATTGGCTCATGGATCTGTGCAAGCATTTCGAGTGTAGTAACGTCAGGCCTGAGGACTTTGTGAAGTTCGCTTCCTTCCAACTCAAAGATCAAGCTGCAGAATGGTTTCAGCAGTACAAGGATTCCATAGGAGGATGTGTGATTACCTGGGATGAATCCCGTCAAGACTTCAAAGCTCATCATATCCCTCAGAGCGTGGTTGAAAGCAAGCGTGAGGAATTCCGCAACCTGAAGCAAGGATCTTTGTCTGTCTATGACTACAACAAGTTGTTTCAGAAGCTCGCCCGCTTTGCTAAGCAGGACGTCCCTGACGGTAAGAGCATGATATACCAGTACAGGGGTGGTCTCAGAGAAGAAATCCAGCTAGCTCTTGTTCTCTTTGAGCCCTTGAGATACGATGAGTTCTACAACATGGCATTGAAGCAAGAGGCCGCTCAACTGAGGTGTGATGCTTCCAAGAAGCGAGTCAGAGACACTACTCCTTCTTCCTCTACTCAAGTGGCCAAGCAACAGAAGTATTGGCTTCCTCCTCCTCCGTTCCGTCAGCCGTATCAGAAGAGCAAATGTGGCAGCGGATCTTCCTACCCACCCAACCCTGGCTTTCAGAACAAGACTTCGTCTCAAGCTTCAAGATCGAGTGCTCCGTATCACCGTCCGCTTTCAGAGGTCACGTGCAACAAGTGCCAACAGAAGGGTCACTATGCCAACAAGTGTTTCAACCAGAGGCGTCTTCCTCCTCCTCCTCCTCCTGTGAGATCGGCAAGTACAGCTATGGTCAAGCATAACACCAAGTCCGCCAAGGTCAACTTGCTGAATGCAGCTCAGGCAAAGGACTCGCCAGATGTGATTATGGGTAACCTTCCTGTTAATGACATTCCCGCAAGAGTTCTTTTTGACACGGGTGCATCTTTATCATTTTTATCGAAGCCTTTTGCATCCATGCATGATATGCATACTATTGATTTGCCTAAGCCGATAGCGTTTTCTTCTCCGGGTTTGTTCATGAACACTAAAATGTTGGCTCCGGATGTTACTATCGCGTTGGGAAATTACAAGTTTCTTTCTTCTCCAATGGTTCTTGGTAACTCGGGTATTGATCTTATTCTCGGAATGGATTGGCTTTCTAAGCATAAGGCGCATCTTGATTGTGCAGCCAGGCAGATTCAATTGACTCATTCATCTGAGGATGTAATTGTCTTTGCCGCTCGTGATGATACCATCCATCTGTTTTCTCTCAATGAGAAGGGTGAACTGGATGCCATTTTGCAAATTCCAGTCGTTTGCGAATATCAAGACGTCTTTCCAGAAGAGCTTCCAGGAATGCCTCTGCACCGGCCAGTTGAATTCGTAATTGATCTTGAGCCTGGCACGGAACCGGTTTGCAAGCGTCCTTACAAGCTCAGACCTGAAGAGTTGAAGGAGCCGAAGAAGCAACTCGATGTTCAAGAGAGAATGGGCCTCATCCGACCTAGTTCTTCTCCGTCGGGTTGTGGTGTTCTTTTTGTGAAGAAGAAGGATGGAACGGACCGACTTTGTGTTGATTACCGTCCATTGAACAAGAAGACCATCAAGAACAAATACCCACTTCCCAACATCAACGAGCTGTTCGAACAACTCAAAGGTGCCCAAGTATTCTCCAAGCTTGATCTCCATATGGGTTATCATCAGATTCGAATCCGTGAGCAAGATATTTCCAAGACGGCTTTCAGGACAAGCTTCGGTTCATATGAATACACTGTCATGTCTTTTGGCCTCGTCAACGCTCCTGCGACTTTCTCTCGCATGATGAACTTCATCTTCAACGCCTACACCAATGACTTTGTTTTGGTCTATCTCGACGACATTCTGGTCTTTTCGAAGAACAAGGAAGATCATGCCAAGCACTTGCGTTTGGTACTCGATAAGCTCAGGGAACACAAGTTCTACGCCAAGTTCTCCAAGTGCGAATTTTGGCTCGATGAGGTTCTTTACCTTGGTCATATCATCTCTGCCAAGGGCATTGCGGTGAATCCTGACAAGGTGTCTGCAATTGTGAATTGGGAACCACCTCAGAACGTGAAGCAACTCTGTAGCTTCCTCGGTCTCGCAAGCTACTGTCGAAGATTCGTTGAAAACTTTTCTAAGATCGCGAAGCCTCTCTCAAATCTTCTCCAGAAGCACGTCAAGTACGTTTGGTCTCCGGAGTGTGACGTTGCTTTCAACACTTTGAAAGAGAAATTGGTCACTGCTCTAGTTCTGACTCCTCCTGATGAATCCAAACCGTACGAGGTTTTTTGCGATGCCTCTCTCCAAGGTCTTGGCGCAGTGTTGATGCAAGAGAAGAAAGTGGTGGCTTATACCTCTCGCCAATTGAAGCCCAATGAGAAGAACTACCCCACTCATGATCTCGAGTTGGCGGCAGTTGTGCATGCTCTTTTGACTTGGAGACATCTCTTATTGGGAAGAAAAGTGGACATTTTCACTGATCACAAGAGTCTCAAGTACATATTTACTCAGCCTAATCTCAACCTCAGGCAGACTCGATGGGTCAAAATGATTCAAGAGTATAATCCGAGTATCGAGTATACTCCAGGCAAGGCCAATGTGATTGGTGACGCATTGAGCAGGAAGGCTTATTGCAACAGTCTGATTCTCAAGCCTTATCAACCCGAGCTTTGTGAAGCTTTCCGCAAGCTTAATCTGCAAGTTGTTCCTCAAGGTTTCCTCGCCAACCATCAAGTCTCTCCTACCTTGGAAGACCAGATTCACCAAGCTCAGCTTCTTGATGCTATGGTGAAAAAGGTGAAGATTGGGATTGCCAAGAGTCAACCCAAGTACAAGTGCTACCACCTTGATGACAAGGATACTCTCTTCTTCGAGGATCGTATTGTTGTGCCCAAAGGTGATCTTTGTAAAGTGATCATGAACGAGGCTCACAATTCTCTCCTCTCCATCCACCCTGGGAGCATGAAGATGTATCAGGACCTCAAGCAGGCTTATTGGTGGACTCGAATGAAGCGCGAGATTGCTCAATTCGTGAATGAATGTGATGTCTGCAGAAGAGTGAAGGCAGAACACCAAAGGCCAGCTGGTCTCCTCCAACCCCTTGCCATTTCAGAATGGAAGTTTGACCACATTGAGATGGACTTCGTGACTGGGTTCCCAAAGTCCAAGCGTGGCAATGATGCTATATTCGTGGTCATCGACAAACTCACTAACGTGGCTCACTTTCTGCCTATCAAAGAGTCAATCACTGCTGCTCAATTGGCGGAGCTCTATACCTCTCGGATTGTCTCTCTACACGCTATTCCATAGGTGATCTCTTCAGACCGTGGCAGCATCTTTACCTCCAAGTTTTGGGATTCTTTTCAGAAGGCCATGGGAACCAACATCCGCTTCAGCACAACTTTCCATCCTCAAACTAGCGGTCAAGTCGAGCGTGTCAACCAGATTATTGAAGATATGCTCAGGGCTTGTGTGATCTCCTTCGGCATGAAGTGGGAGGATTGTCTTCCTTATGCTGAATTCTCCTACAACAACAGTTTTCAAGCAAGTTCGGGCAAGGCCCCATTTGAAATTCTGTATGGCAGGAAGTGCCATACCCCTCTCAACTGGTTTGAAACCGGTGAACATCAGCTTCTCAGAAATGACTTAATCACAGAGGTAGAGGAAATGTGCAAAGTCATTCGAGATGACCTCAAAGCAGCCCAATCCCGCCAGAAGAGCTACTATAATAGTAAGCATCGTGATTTGGCTTTCGAGATCGGAGATCATGTTTACCTCCGCGTCTCTCCAATGAAAGGTACTCTTCGCTTCGGTATCAAAGGGAAGCTTGCCCCCAGATACGTGGGACCTTTCAAGATTGTCAGCAAGAGAGGCGATCTCGCATATCAACTCAAGCTTCCTTCAAACTTTGCAAATGTTCATGACGTGTTCCATGTCTCTCAGCTCTGAAAGTGCTTCAAGACTCCTGACCGCACCGTCAACTTCGAGGACATTGAGCTCCAAGAAGATCTCTCTTACCGTGAGCACCCCGTGGCTATTCTTGAAGAGACTGAATGCAAGACTCGCAACAAGTCAATCAAATTCCTCAAAGTCAAGTGGTCACACCATTCCGACCGTGAAGCTACCTGGGAACGCGAGGATCACCTCCGTTCTGAGTACCCGGCGTTCTTTCAGTCCTAGATCTCGCGACGAGATCCTTTTGTAGTGGTGGAGTGTTGTAACACCCCGGATATGATTTTCCCATTATGTACTCCAACTCTTGCCGTTTCTGACGTTAAGTTATTTTATTTTCTCGGGTTCGGGTTTTTGCCTCCATGTGTTGTTATCATTGTCATGCATCTCATATCATGTCATCATGTGCATTGCATTTGCATACGTGTTCATCTCATGCATTCGAGCATTTTCCCCATTGTCTGTTTTGCATTCCGGCGCTTCGTTTTCCTCCGGTGGTCATTTCTACCTTTCTTTCGTGCGTGGGGATTAAACATTTCCGGATTGGACCGAGACTTGCCAAGCGGCCTTGGTTTACTACCGGTAGACTGCCTGTCAAGTTTCGTACCATTTGGACTTCGTTTGATGCTCCAACGGTTAACCGAGGGACCGAAAAGGCCTCGTGTGTGTGTTGCAGCCCAACACCCCTCCATTTTGGCCCAAAACCCACGAAAACCCTCTCCATCATCTAGAGCGTTCGATCACGATCGCGTTGCGGAAAACCGCACCTCATTTGGACACTCCTAGATCCCTCTACCTCTATATAAAGACCCCTCCTCGAAAATTCGGATCTCCCCCCGTCCAAACCATAAAAATCGGATCTCTGCCGGCGCCGGACACGTCCGCCGGCGCCGGACGTGTCCGCTGCACCTGCCGCCGACACGTGGCGTGCTGCCATTCGCCGCCGCCTCCGCGCCCCACATCGCTGCA
>NC_041392.1:693179557-693186003 GCF_002162155.2 Triticum dicoccoides | reverse complement strand
GCCCCGCCACTGTGGTCGCCATGGCCGGCCGCCGCCGCCTCGCCCGGCCGCTGCCTCCGCCCCTCACCGCCCTGGGCGGATCCGGTCCAGGGAGGACCGGATCCGACGTCTCCGGCCGCTCCGGCACCCCCCCTTCCCGCACAAGGACTCTGGCGAGCTCCGTGATTTCTGGCGAACCTCGTAAAGCGTGCCACCGGATACAGATCTGGAGATTGGATCGGTTGATTTTTTTGCCCGAAACCCTAATATTTTTCTCATGTTCTTCATCTTGTAACTCTGCATCCGTAGCTCTGTTTTGGGCATATAGCATATCAAAATTTTCATCTCAGAGAGTAAATCCTTTCATCTCATTGCATCATTTTCATTTGAGTTCATCTTGATGCCCGAAATGCTGTTAGAAGAATGCTATTTGAGATAATTGTCAGATCTACTGCTCCACTTAGATATTTGTCATTTTTGCCATGATTTTTGTGTGCATGATATGCCCCTGAGCTCTTCATGAGTTTTGTTATATGTTTTGCCATCTATCTAGGGGTGCAACCCATGTATTTTTGTGATGTGTGTGGTTACTAGCACAAGCTTGCAAAGTGGTGCATTCGTTAATGCTGATTTCAGGGACTTAGCATTTCCACTAAGTCCTTGAGCTGTTTATCTCATATTGCCATATGTTCATGTGGTTTCCTAGTGATCTGTGCCTCTTTTGAGGATGATCAGTAAGGATGTTTTGTTAATCTTGTAGTTCTCTATCCATCCATGTCTTTGTTTGCAATTATGGAGCACCCTAGCTCGAGTCAATCGAGCTCTACTTTTGTCATTTCGTGAATCTGGGCAGATTGTCTACTTGTTAGCGATTTTGCCGAGGATGTTGTAGTTGATCCATGCATGCTATGTTATTGCTCTTGCCATGTCTAGCTTGTATTTTGTGTATTCTTGATGGGTGTATGCTTAGTTTGTCATGACTTGCTCTGTAGTGACTGCATCGAGCTCGTAAACATGCCTACTTGATATCTGTTTCAGCA
Source organism: Triticum dicoccoides (assembly GCF_002162155.2). Classification (NCBI taxonomy): domain Eukaryota; kingdom Viridiplantae; phylum Streptophyta; class Magnoliopsida; order Poales; family Poaceae; genus Triticum; species Triticum dicoccoides. Next base: position 693,184,984 of record NC_041392.1, on the reverse strand, counting down.
TGCTCCAGTTTTTCACTAAGTCTGAGAACTGATTATGTTTTTGCCATGTTCACATGCTTGCAAAGGTATTTTCTGATCCCTTTTGGCTCAAGGTCACTAAAGGACTCTTGTTAAGCTCTTTGAGTAGCTCCATGCCATGCTTTACTTTGCCATGTTCAGGTCCTGTAGCATATTGTTTTCATGCTCCACAGAGTGCTACCTGATCTGAAATTCCAGACAAGTGTTAATTTCACTAAGTCTCAAATATGTTTACCAAATGCATTTTTGCCATGCTTGTTGGAACCTGTTAATGGATGATTTGGCCGTAGCTCACTGCTAGTCTTTTGTTAAGCATCATGAATGGATCCCTGCCATGTGTTTTGATGCCATGTTTGGGTGCTGTAGCATGTTCATCTTGTTGCATCTAGTTGGCTACTTGCTGTAAATCGCAGAACGTGGTCATATTTGAATTGCTTGCCATTTCCAAACTGTAACTCCGATTCCGGCGTTCTTTATATCGTTTTCAAGCGATTTCATCTCATATTTCTAGTGGAACACTTGGATTTCCAAGTTGAGGCCAGGTTCGTGCATTCCCTATCAAATCTTGCATATGCATCCCATATTGCATCCCGCATAGCATACCACGTTTGCATCATATTGTTTGAGCCTTGCACGTGGTTGATTGTGACCTTGTTGCTTGTTTGTCTTGTTTGGGTAGAGCCGGGAGACGAGTTCGCTAATGTGGAGCCCGTTGAGTTTGATTTCGAGGATCCAGTCAACTCTGACAACTTTGCAGGCAAGATGATCATACCCTCGAAATCACTACTATCTTTGCTTTGCTAGATGCTCGCTCTTTTGCTATGCCTATGCTACGATACCTACCACTTGCTTATCATGCCTCCCAAATTGCCTTGACAAACCTCTAACCCACCATGTCCTAGCAAATCGTTGATTGGCTATGTTACCGCTTTGCTCAGCCCCTCTTATAGCGTTGCTAGTTGCAGGTGAAGATTGGAGACCGTTCCTTGTTGGAACATTAATTACTTGTTGGGATATCATTATATTGCCATGTTATCTTAATGAATCTATATACTTGGTAAAGGGTGGAAGGCTCGGCCTCTCGCCTAGTGTTTTGTTCCACTCTTGCCGCCCTAGTTTCCGTCATATCGGTGTTATGTTCCCGGATTTTGCGTTCCTTACGCGGTTGGGTGATAATGGGAACCCCTTGATAGTTCACCTTGATTAAAGCTTTTCCAGCAATGCCCAATCTTGGTTTTACCATTTTGCACCTAGCCTCTTTTTCCCTTGGGTTTCCGGAGCCCGAGGGTCATCTTATTTTAGGCTCCCCGGGCCAGTGCTCCTCTAAGTGTTGGTCCAAACGAGCGATATCCGGGGCTACCAGGGGCAACTCTGGGCTGGCCTACCTGACGTCTTGCTCATCCGGTGTGCCCTAAGAACGAGATATGTGCAGCTCCTATCGGGATTTGTCGGCACATCTGGGTGGTGTTGCTGGATTTGTTTTAACTTGTCGAAGTGTCTTGTAGAACCGGGATACCGAGTCTGCTCGGAATGTCTCGGGAGAAGGTCGATTCCTTCGTCGACCGTGAGAGCTTGTCATGGGCTAAGTTGGGACTCCCCTGCAGGGATTTGAACTTTCGAAAGCCGTGCCCGTGGTTATGGGTAGATGGGAATTTGTTAATGTCTGGTTGTAGATAACTTGAACCTTAACTTAATTAAAATGAATCAACTGTGTGAGTTGCCGTGATGGTCTCTTCTCGGCGGAGTCCGGGAAGTGAACACGGTGTTGGAGTAATGCTTGCCGCAGGATGCCCTCTAGTTTTTCGTTCGCGCTTTGCCTCCTCTTCTCGCTCTCTTTTGCGAACAGGTTAGCCACCATATATGCTAGTCACTTGCTGCAGCTCCACATATATTTACCTTGCCTTACCTATAAGCTTAAATAGTCTTGATCACGAGGGTGCGAGATTGCTGAGTCCCTGTGGCTCACAGATTACTTCCAAACCAGATGCAGGACCTGATGACTCCGCTCCAGATGACACGCTTGAGCTCAAGTGGGAGTTCGACGAGGACTCACGCCGATACTACGTGTCTTTCCCTGATGATCAGTAGTGGTGCCCAGTTGGGGTGATCGGGACCGTGTCGCATGTTGGGTTATCTTTTATTTTGGCACCGTAGTCGGGCCATGAGTGTTTGATTGATGTAATGCTATTTATGCACTTTGATTGACGTGGCGAGTGTAAGCCAACTCTGTATCTCCCCTTTTATTATCTATATTACATGGGATGTTGTGATGATTGCCTAACTTGCGACATTGCTTTCAAAGTGGTTATGTCTCTAAGTCGTGCCTCGACACGTGGGAGCTATAGCCGCATCGAGGGCGTTACATACTGCTCATATCATGCATACGGTGTCTTGCATTGCATAGTTTAGACATCATATACACAATATTCAACACCATGTTCTTAGTTCAGACATCATATCGAATTCCCTCTATTTAGCATATAAATCACATATGTGAATTAAATGATGCGATCCTGATTACTTAGATAACATGTAGGTGAATTATGTCATGCGATCCTGTTTAGTAATTCATCATATCTTTGAATTATGTTTTGCTATGCTATCCAGTTTAGATAGACATCATATCTGTGAAATTATGTCATGCTATCCATTTTAGTTAAACAATATACATGTCAACTATTTCATGCCCTCTTTTTTCCACACTATCTATTGCATCTGTCTCTCATACAATGTCTGTACATTCAACTATGTTTCCTGTTTACCAGCCATTGAATTGGAGCGGGTGATGCCAGTATCTAGCGGACTAAAACACAGTCTTCAAATAAAACAGTGCTACCTCTTGGTGGAGATAACACCCCAGTTGTACATGCACAAGAACCAGCCCTACCACACATAACCCAAACTCTTGCAGATTGTACCCCTACTGCGATGGACAGAGAACCAGCTTCACCCAATCTAACCCCAACCCCAGCCGATAGTAACCCAGTTCCTGTTGACACAACACCATCTCCACCACAAAGCTCCCAAACAAGAGCAGTTAGTAAGGTAGCTCCAGTGCCCAAAGGGCTAGTACTATCACGGTGAACCCCAACTCCACCAGTTAGTACGCCTATTCCCGTGGAGGAAGCACAACCAGCTAGTCATAGTTTAGCACCTATCGCATTTGATGTTGTTAAATCATATGTGCGTATCTTCCCATCTTGGAAATATTATACTGAAGATGAAGGAAAATGCCAGTTGTAGGTGTTTGTCCAGGAGTTATGTGTAAGTAATGTTATTCATGGCAATGACTTTGCTTCGTCTCATACATCCTACCTCCATGATGGTTATAATACAATTTTTTTTCCCATTTTTCTCTATAGAGAAGGACCGATTTGGAAATTCAGGATGAGGTAACCTATGCTAATACCTCTGCTATCTTCAAGAATGCTTGGTGGCAGTATCGGAATTACCTGAAGAAAACGTACTTCACCGGCAAACAAACTCATCAAATTCCCTTACGTTCTCCTGAGACACATTTACTGGACGATGACTGGGAACGCCTTGTTCTGTTCTGGTCCCGAACCAAGAGTGTGGTAAGGTCTATGAGCTCATTTTCTATTTTTAAGTATTTTATTCTTGCGTCTTACTGTACTCTGTTCATGTAGAACAAGTGCCTAAACATGAAGAACAACTGTTCTAATTTAAGATTCCATTGCTATCATAGTTCAAAAAAGCGCTAGGCGTTAATTGTGCGTTTTGCCACCGCCTTGCGCTTTACAGATTATGCGTAGTTATGCGCAATGTGTTTTGCCAACGCCTAGAGCCTAGGCGTGCTTAAGCGCTCTCTTAGGCGTGCCTTTTTTAACTATGATTGCTTTGCTCTTGTATCACTGTATTTACTCATACAAATTTATTTTTAAATTGAAGGATCCAATCGAAACTCCAATGGCACAGTAGGTATGTTCACGCAAGTTTCTTTAACAGGTTTGCTCTTATCAATAGCTCTGTTGATTTCAATTTCAATTGTGTATGTAGTTGACTTTCATATCATGCACATTACTAGCATCACAACAGAGGCAATAGTGTTGTTGTACATGTAGACCCGTGGTACCCGTCTGAAATCTTGTTGTGCTGTGTAGTTTCTCACGCTTTGTATTCTTTCACTGCTGCTTTGTCTTGAACTGATATGATTTGAACCGTGTCTCTATTTTGATTTGGCAAGACAATGCAGTGACCATAGGACATAGATATATGTTTGTTTGATGCTTTTATTATGTACTAGTACTTGGCAATAGAAGACATGGTAGTTTAATCCTGTCCACCTTACTGATGAACTGGTTCACCGAAATGAGTTTCATATACTAGTACATGCTAAACTTGTTATGTGTCTTCTTGTTTCTTCTTTTAGAATGCTGACAAAATATTTGGGAAGAGTGCCTTATTAAGCAATGGTAAAGGAAGTAATGCAGATAAGGTTCAGGATAGTGACACATCCTTGTTGGTCTCCAACAAAGCTGATAAAACAGCTAAGGAAGACTATCTTGAAGACAGCGAGACAACCCCAAAGTCTTGTCTTGGTTTAGTGTTCGGGTTACTGGCCACTACCTCTTGCACGAGCTATTCAAACTCACTGTCTGAATTAGTTCGGTTTCTTGAGTCTCAACTACAAGCTGAAAGACATCGATCAGCTGTGCTGCGACAAGAAGCGGAAGGACTACGGAAGTCCCTGGAGCATCCAGATGCATACTTTCTGGTGCAACAGCAAGCGTTGGAGGATTTTAGCGCCAAACGGGACAAAGCTAATCAACTTGCTAAGCTTATTGCCAGCATGGTGGATACCCAGGATAATGTTTCTTGAGCTCTTCTGAAGTTGTTTCAGTTATGCTCTTGTTTTGCTGCCGCATTTATTTGCACTGGTGGCCAATTTTGACGGCCAGTGTATGTAATGTGCTGCTTTGTTCCCTATATTTGCACTGGTGGAGAACTTTGATGCCCAGTGGATGTAATATGTGTAATAGTGGTAATAGGCTAGCATTAATTGCTTGATTATTTATTTCCTTATTGTCTTGTTTAGTTGTTTGCTTGTAGTCACTGCAGTTCTTTTTCTGTTTTTTTCTAGTGGCCACAATAGCCTATTTTTGGTAACTAGGCAACACTACTGGAATCAGCTACTTTGCCATCTGCCAGCTCTTTGCCGTCAGCTAGCAGACGGCAAAGAAGCTCTTTGCCATCAGCTACCAAAAAGCAGACGGCAAAGAACTGGCTGATGGCAAAGACATAATTTGCCGTCAGCCAGTTCTTTGCCGTCGGCTAGCAGACGGCAAAGACTCTTTGCCGTCGGCTAGCGGACGGCAAAGAGGGAGGGGGCCCCACTGACGAGCTGCAAAAAAAAACCTAACGGCCCCCCTCTTTGCCGTCCGCTAGCGG
>NC_041392.1:693171114-693178108 GCF_002162155.2 Triticum dicoccoides | reverse complement strand
CGACCCCCTGACCCCTGACCCCGACACCACACCCCGACCCCAAAACAGCACCCCGACCCCGACACGGCACCCCGACACCGACAGGACACCCCGACCCCCGACACCTCCCGAAAAGGTGTTCTTTGGCCTTCCAGAGGCCGACGGGGTCATATATTTGTGAATTATTAGTTAGGTCATATATTTTTCGATTTTGTTATGAAAAACATCATATATAATTGTGTTGATCGTGTAGTTTTAAATGTGCAGTTGTTTCATCGCTGCGAGGTTTGGTGTTCGACGACCTTGCCGTGCGTTTGACGAGCTCTGCCCCTTCATTCGTGGGTGAGCACAAATGACAAGTCCTCCTCCCCCATTAATTATTTGATCTATTCCGATGAAACTTGATAGCTAGCTATATATGTGTCTTGAATCGTCAGTATGCGTAACCAATATGTGTCTCCCGTTCGAAAGGGTCATAGTTATAAATATGCATGCATTTGCATATTTATAACCTTGATTCTTTCGAATTATCCAACGCTATCCATGGACAGCCCGAGTATGTGTAGATTGGGTTCGTTTTCCCATATGCTTTGCTCCGGATCCGACGCATAAATTTCGTCAGTGCCTCCCCTGTTGTTCTCCGGGTACACATCCTCTCTGTTTATTGCAGAGACGTGTATCAGGAGAACAGCGGGGAGGTGCTGCCGAAATTTTGCGTCGGATCCGGGGCATAGCATGGGAAAATGAACCCAATCTACACATACACGAGTGGGATTAGGACCTATCATTACCTATTAGAGTGTAGGTTGCATGGGCGTAATAAAATTGACAAAGTAGATCAACTGATGAATATATACATGGTGAATTACATATATAATTGTTGTGTGTCCAGTAGCTCTAAAAGTCAAGATGAGTGACCGTGCGTGGATGTATACCGGTCACACTGGTCAGAACAAATGGAGCGCTGAATGGTTCACAAAAACCAAGGGGTTTATGCAAGCCGCATTTGCAAATGGCCAAAAGAAAACCTGGTGCCCCTGTTTCCGGTGCGACAATTGGGAAAAGAAGACAGAGGCTGATATGGGCAAACACCTACAGAAGAGTGGTTTTACGCCCGATTATACGGTGTGGACATTTCATGGTGAGTCTGCCCAACATGACCGAGCTGAGGTGGATCGTCGTTTCACCGACGAGCATGGTACCGGGATGGAAAACATGGTGCAAGACTATGATGATGCTTGGGATTCAGACGAGGAGATGGAGGAATCTGCAAAGGCCTTCAATGAAATGTTGGAGTCTTCAAAACATCCGCTCCACGAGCACACTGAGCTTTGTCAGTTGGATGCCATCTCACAAGTAATGGCTCTGAAGGCTCAGTTCAACTTGGGCAGAGAATGCTATGATGCAATTATGACAGTATTTGGACGCTTTCTACCCAAAGGCCATGTAATGCCTGCAAACCTATACCAGTCAGACAAAATCCTCCGTGCACTGAAGATGCCCTATGAGAAGATACATGCCTGTGAGAAAGGATGTGCCTTATTTAGGCTTGACTAAGCGGATTTGAACTATTGTCCCATTTGCAAGTCTTCCAGGTATATTGTGGTAGACAACGGTATGGGTGAGAAGACACAGACCAAAATCCCCGTTAGTGTTCTTCGGTATATGCCAATCGTACCAAGACTTCAATGTCTTTTCATGGTCGAAGAGACGGCCAGACAGATGACATGGCACAAAACAAGCAAAAGAACCGAACTAGATGCAGATGGGAATCTGATGATGGTACACACATCGGATGGTGTTGCGTGGAAAAGTTTGATGAATTACATGCTGACAAAGTGGCAGATCCGAGGCATCCTCGAGTCGGCATCAGCATGGATGGGTTCAGTGTGTTTTGTATGACGGCAGCCCAATACAGTTGTTGGCCTGTATTTGTCTTTCCACTCAATCTCCCCCCCGGATAGATTATGCAAAGAAAGAACATTTTCCTGACGTTGATAATTCCAGGACCCAACTATCCGGGGAAAACATATGAATGTGTACATGCAGCCGCTTAAGTACGAATTGCAAGAAGCCTGGGATAATGGGTTCAAGACATACGATGCATTTAGCAAACGGAACTTCATAATGCGTGTCTGGTACATGTACTCGACGCATGACTTGCCGGCGTATGCGCTATTCGTTGGCTGGTGTGTGCATGGAAGGTTCCCGTGCCCCACATGCAAGGGAGCTCTTGAGTTTCGTTGGCTTCAGGCCGGTCGCAAGTTTTCTTGCTTCGACATGCATAGACAGTTCCTGGATCCTCGCCATAAGTTCAGGAAAGACAAGAAGAACTTCATCAGGGGTAGAGTTGTCAAAAACTCTGCACCACCTGCATTGACAGGCCAACAGACCCTGGATCAGTTAAACGCTCTCGAGCCAGATCCACAACGTCTAGGGTACTTCAAGGGGTATAATACTAAGCACGCGTGGACTCACAAAACATGCTTATGGGATCTGCCTTACTTCAAAGACCTCCTTTGCCCACACAACATCGACGTGATGCACACTGAGAAGAATATCGCCGAGGCACTTTTTGGTACATTGTTCGGCATAGATGGGAAGTCAAAGGATAATACTAAGGCTAGAGTCGATCTGGAGGCGCTATGTGATAGGCCATTACAAAACATGAAAGAACCGAAAGGAAAGCAGAACTGGACGAAGCCGAAGGCATGGTTCAATCTTGGAAGGCCAGCTATGAGGGAAATTCTCTTATGGGTGCAACAGCAGTTGATGTTCCTCGATGGGTATGCAGCGAATCTAAAGAGGGGAGCGAATCTTGATAAACTGAAGATATTTGGTCTCAAGAGTCATGATTGGCACACATGGATTGAGCGGGTAATGCCGGTGATATTGCGTGGCTTCATCCCTGAGGATGAATGGCTAGAACTGGCAGAACTCAGCTATTTCTTCCGTGTTCTTTGTGCGAAAGAACTATCGCCTGGCGTGCTAGAAGAAATGGAAGAGTTGGCGCCGAAGTTGATCTGCAAGTTAGAGAAGATCTTTCCACCGGGCTTCTTTAATCCAATGCAGCATTTGATTTTGCATCTCCCGACCGAGGCAAGATTGGGGGGGCCCGTGCAAAATCGTTGGTGCTACCCAACTGAAAGGATGCAGAAGACGCTTCGAGAAAAATGTAAAAATAAATGTAGAATTGAAGCATCGATGGCTAAGGCATTCATCACAGAGGAAGCGTCAAACTTTGTAACAGCGCACTACGAAGCCAAAAATCGTCATTTGCATAATCCGAAGCCTCGGTACAATGCTGACGAGCCTAAAAAGGGTGGATCCAACCTCAGCCTATTCAAAGGGAATCTCGCACCAGCTAGTGTTTCACATCCAGTATCTTTGGATAACGAAGAATGGCGGACCATTTCGTTGTATATCTTCAACAACCTAATAGAAGTGCGGCCGTACATCGAGTAAGTTCTCGGTACATTGTTTCGCAACTTCTATTTCCTTTGAACTGCTCTTATTCCTGGATATGTCATACAGTCGATATGTCGCCATATTCTCGTATGGAGCGGAGATCCAAAAGGATTCCGTCAAAGAGTATGAGCTTCTCGCAAAGCAAGGAGGCGGCTATCCCGGTCTCATCTCTTGGTTCAAACAAACGGTAATTTCTATTAGACAATTTCATTTCATTCGCTAATTTGTGCATAATGCAACAATCCTTTCATATTAAACTTGTAGGCTAATTCAGAGTCTATGGACGCTGAATTGAGACAAGTCGCTAATGGTTTTGACTAGAAGGTCCGTTCATTTGACAAGTACGACATCAACGGGTATCGCCGACCAAAAGTCTACAAATTGTTGTGTATCTTCTATCGGCGAAGGAGGTACCGAGTATTATGGGAGAGTTGATGCAATTTATGAATTTCTGTTCTATGGTGAAAACCCACCGAATGTCGTAGTCTTCAAATGTTATTGGTTTCAGCCGAAGGAGACTAGAAGGACTCATGAACATATAGGGCTAGTTGAAATCAACCAAAGAACCCATTTAGATGTTCCTGATGTCTATATTACGGCTCAACAGGCGACCCAAGTATTCTATCTACCGTGGGCCTGCCAAACTAATCCAAATCTGAAAGGTTGGGATGTCGTTTATGAAGTGACGCCACGTGCTAGACTTTCTCCCCCAAAGGAAGAGGATTATGAACCTCACATTAACCCAGACACATATGAAGGAGAATTCTTCCAAGAGACACGTCTTTCCAAAAAGCGTTTCAAGAACCACTATACTTCACCCCAAAACATTGAAGTAGACAGCGACAATGAATCCGACATCACCCCAGAGGAGGAACAAGAAGAGCCGGAACAAGAAGAGGTTACTGCTGCGGATGACCTGTCAATGCTTGACCGATTACGTCAAGGTGGCCTTGCACATGTTGATGCCAATGAACCCTATGAGCCCATCATTGATTCCCATGAGTAGAGGTGGTTGATTTTCCCTGATGGGGAGAGGTAAGTGCATTTAATCTTTTTGTACCTTCTGCATTCATGTTTCTTCAAATAACTGATGTGTTGGCCTTGTCATGCTGCAGGGGTTGGGACCACCATGAAAGTGTCCGCCGGCCCAACTCCGTCCTTGGAGTTCTGATTCGGCAAAACTTCCCGGGGTTTGTCACGTTGCCTAGTGAGGGTCGGCTGCCAGAGGTTGGATTGACTTGGGAGCACTACTTGGCTGCCCCGGCCCTGCCGGGTGAGATTATCGACGGTGTCTTGTGCAAGACGAGGGCAGACGTCGTGACCAGAAAGTTCTGGGTAATTGCTCCTTTACACAATTAAAAATCTTCAACTAGCTAGTTATTAATTGTACTAATCAATATTGTCTCATTTGATTGCAGACATTCTACAGGTGTGAGGAGGGATACGAGGAGGAGGCGGATCATGTTATCCACAAGGAGTGCAAGCGCCTACTTCAGAACTTACGGCATGAGGTTCGGGTGCAGGCTATTCGAGAGTACTTCGCCGGGCGTGGTATCAAGAAGCCCAAGAAGGAGTGCCGCAATAAGTTCTTGAGTAAGGAGAAGTACATGAAGGTAATTCTTAAGGCCTTGTACTTACTTCATTTAGTAATTCATAGCCGTAGCGCTCAAGTTTCTATTTGCTAACTTAGGCCCCTCCGAGATGGTGTGCGGATCGGATGGATTGTTGGGAGGTGTTGGTCAATGAGTGGTGCTCAAAAGAATGGCTGGCCACCCACAAAGAGGCCAAGGACAAACGTGCCGAAATGGAAGGTGTGCCACACCACCAAGGCAGCTCCAACTTATTTCAGTACGGGCGGAACTGGGTATGTGGTTTGCTTCATGATTCATGCAATTCATTCATCATGCTAGCTTTAGCCCTTTAATTACTAATTTACTTTGTTTCTCTCTTTCAGGCACGCTACAATAAGGTGGATAAGGTGCCAGAGGTGTACGACCTGTATGCCATGGCCCACACTGGCCCTTACAAGAAAGTCAAGGCATTCTCTGCGTCTGACTCGATGATCCAAAGAACTTCACCAACATCTCCGCCCACAACAAGCTCGTGCAATATAGAGATCAGGGGAAGGCGAGGAAAGGGGATGACTTTAACCTGAGCCAGGGTCCCATTGATACAGAGCTGCTAATGATATCTGGTGGCGGGAGGTCCCATGGCTCCATAGCCATGGGAGATGGACTTATCCGTTGTCCTAGCAGTCTCCCGGAGATCAAGGCGCGCCAGTCGAGCTCCGCTCCTGAGATAAGGCCTCGTCAACGGCCAGTCGAACTCGCCTTCAAGGTTAGTTATACGTACTCAGCTATCTTTCTCCATTACATTGTGTGCGCTTCCATCAATGATTACAAATGGTCATGTGAGTGGTGTTGCAGGCTGCTATACAGAGTGAGAGAGATAGAACGGAGAAACTTCTGGCGGAGGCGGCGGAGAGGCAGCGGGAGTTGGAGGAGAGGACGACAAAGATGTTGGAGGAGGAGAGGGCACAGAATGACATGCAGGCAAGGGCCATGTACGAGCTCCTTGTGGTAAGTTTCTTCTGCAGATTACTTGCTAGTCTTAACATTTGAGTCTCATTACTAACTAGTATGACTCTGTTGTGAAAACCAAATGTGTAGTCTGTGTGCGAGAAGTCCGGTCAGACCGCTCCGCCGATGCCAGTGATTGCTCCTGGGAGCACGGTGAGTTCAATTTGAATGGACATTACTTGCTAGTCTTAACATTTGAGTGTCATAATGCTAACGAGACATTGGAAATGATCTTTGGTGCAGCTTAACTCCAGAAACGCATCGCACGATCCTTCTCTAGCTACTGGTGCAAGCCAGCCCGCTCCTTCTCCAGCTACCGGCGCGAGCCAGCCCGCTCCTACATCTCTGTGATCACGGTAAGTTTCTCTAGTGTTTTCCTTAACAAATGCAGACCTAGACTTAGCTTTATTTCCTTCAATATGCTTACCATAATGACCTAGAGTTAGCTTCTTTTCCTCCAAAATGACTTAATAAGCTTACTGACCTCATAAACCATCCATTCTACCTAAGTTAGCTCTAAAATGACTTATTTTACCTTAGTTAGCTTACAAGTGATCCAATTTATCCAAGTTAGCTCTAAAATGACCTATTTTACGTAGATTAGCTCCTAAATGATCCATTTTACCTATGTTAGCTTTAAAACGACCCATTTCACCTAGGTTAGCTCCAAAATGACCCATTTCACCTAAGTTAGCTAAAAAATGATCCATTTTACCTTAGTTAGCTCAAAAATGTGGCATTTCACCTTAGTTAGCTCATAAAAGACCCATTTCAACTAAGTTAGCTCCAAAATGATCAATTTCACCTAGGTTAGCTCATAAACGACCCATTTCACCTAAGTTAGCTAAAAAACGATCCATTTTACCTTATTAGCTCAAAAATGTGGCATTTCACCTTAGCTAGCTCATAAAAGACCCATTTCAACTAAGTTAGCTCCAAAATGATCAATTTCACCTAGGTTAGCTCAT
>NC_041392.1:693162930-693170650 GCF_002162155.2 Triticum dicoccoides | reverse complement strand
GTTAGCTCATAAACGACCCATTTCACCTAAGTTAGCTCAAAAACGATCCATTTTACCTTAGTTAGCTCAAAAACGTGGCATTTCACCTTAGTTAGCTCATAAAAGACCCATTTCAACTAAGTTAGCTCCAAAATGATCAATTTCACCTAGGTTAGCTCATAAACGACGCATTTCACCTAAGTTAGCTCAAAAACGATCCATTTTACCTTACTTAGCTCAAAAACGTGGCATTTCATCTTAGTTAGCTCATAAAAGACCCATTTCAACTAAGTTAGCTCCAATATGATCAATTTCACCTAGGTTAGCTCATAAACGACCCATTTGACCTAGGTTAGCTCATAAATGACCCATTTCACCTAGGTTAGCTCATAAACAACCTATTTCACCTAGGTTAGCTCATAAACTACCCATTTCACCTAGGTTAGCTCATAAACGTGGCATTTCACCTAAGTTAGCTAATATATGGCATATACTTCTTCTTCTAGTCTTCTTCTTCTATTCTTTTTCTTCTAGTCTAATTCTTCTTCTAGTCTTCTTTTTCTAACTTTCTTATTTGTCATTTTGCAGGTTTCATTCACTTCATGGAAGCCAGCTTCCTATGATAGATTGCTTGCTTTTTCCTGTTTTTTCCTTTGATGCACTTCTTGTATTCTGCTCGCTTGCTATGATGAAACTTTGCATATTGTAATATGTATGGATCGATGGAACTATGTGCAACCTACTATGTATGTATGGATGGATATATATGTGCTGGATATTTATTATGTTGGATATATATGTGCTGGATATTTATGTGATGGATATATATGTGCTGTGAAATATTTGTTGTGATAATTGTTGGATATAAGAAAAATAGAACAAAAAAGAGGCAGTGCAGGCTCTTTGCCGTCCGTGGCAGACGGCAAAGACCCCTTTTCCGTCGGTGGCAGACGGCAAAGGGGGCACGTGGCGCCCACCTGTGCTTCCTGGGGATGGACCATTTGGCCAATTTGCCTACCATGGCAGACGGCAAAGCGAAGCTGATGGCAAAGACTTTGCCTTTGCCATCCGCCGGGCGAACGAAAAAAAAGAGCGGGCGCTGACGTATAGCTGACGTCGTCTGGCGGACGGCAAAGAGGCGCTCAAATTTGCCGTCCGCTGGCGGACGGCAAAGGCCGCCGTTAGCCGCCTAACGGAGTGACGCTGGTGGACGTGCAACATTTTGCCGTCCCCCCTCTTTGCCGTCAGCCGCTGTAGGCGAAGGGCTCTTTGTCGTCCGCCATACAAAACCGATGGCAAAGGACCTGTTTGCCGACCCTATCTTTGCCGTCATTGTTTGCCGTCCGCGGCGGACGGCAAAGTGCTTTGCCGTCAGCCGTCCCTGCCTTTGCCGTCCGCCATGGCAGACGGCAAAGTACTGGATTCCTGTAGTGCAAAATAATCATGGCAACACACAGACTGTTGTAACCACGGGCCTCCTGCATGCCGTATGATCCATGGGCCTTCGTTCGGCCGTAGGATCCATCGGCCTTCTATACGGGCCTTAGGGTCCATGGGTCTTCTACGGGCCGTAGGGTCCATGGGCCTTCTACGGGCCGTCCTATCCATGGGCCTCATATGGGCCGTAGGATCCATGGGCCTTCTATGGGGCGTATCATCATTTCGCCAATCATGGGCCATACTATTCGTGGACCATAACGGGCCATTAACATGCCGTATTTGATAACTCTATGAAAACAGTCCAACGTTTTTTTACATAAAAACGACCCAACGTATTAACGGTCCGCAAACGGGCCGACTGTAACGACGGGCTGAATTTGGCCCATAAGCAGAAAATGACAGTAACGGGCCGTATGTAACCGAATGCTGCAAATGATCCCAAGAATCAATGGGCCCTGAGAAGGCCGAAAGATAACTTGGGCTGGAAATGGCCCAATGGAATAACGGGCCGTTAATGGGTATAAAGTGATACATTGTTCATTACGGGCCAGTTTCACCACGGCCGTTAATGGGCCAAGAGTTACAAAGGTCCTCATATGGGCCGAAAGAAGTCATGGGCCACACATGGGCCGGAAGTTAAAACGGGCTGAATCATATTGGACGGCCCAGATGACGCTACTGGGCCTAATTCGGATAGGGCGTAACGGGCCCTGGGTTAGCAGGCTGTAAATGGGCTATATGCGAACATGCCGTTAACATGCTTTCCGTGGGCCGGCCCGTCACCTTTTGACCAAGTCAAACGGGTCGGCCTTTTCATAGGAATGGGCCTCTGTTGGGCCATGCCATGTGTCGCCGTATCATAGGCGCCTTCGGTCCAATGAGCGGATGACATCTGTCCCAACGGTGAGCCCACACGTGTTTCCTCCAGCCAATGATGATTTTACACATGGAAAATCCCCATTGGCCGTGGCTGTTTACGGGTTATCGGATCCAAAACCCGACCCGATAGCTAACAACATTCCGTTACGGTGGATGCCACGTGTCGGTCACCCTTGACGAAAGCACTTCTGTGACGCGTGATTTATCGTCATGGACGTGGACACTTCCGTGATGATAATTTTGGTAATGTCATGGAACACTTCTACGACAACACATGTATGACTATCTTGATTCTGTCATAAATTTGTCATGGATGTACATGCATGACAAAAACGCGACCTACTATGACAAACACGTATCATCACGGAAGTGTATTTTTTTGTAGTGTAAGTAGATGATGGGTTGCTAGAGTGACATAAGCTTAAACCCTAATTTATGCGTTGCTTCGTAAGGAGTTGATTTGGATCCATATGGTTCATGCTATGGTTAGGTTTACCTTAATACTTCTACTATAGTTGCGGGTGCTTGCAATAGGGGTTAATCATACTAGTCGTCCACCCGTGCATTCGCACGGGCTAGTATGAAATGGAGAGGACTATATAAATATGTCCTCGAAGTATGGAGTTATACCGATAGGTTTTCTATGGAATATTTGCTTCAATAGTTAATGGATTGGACGATATATGTATGCATTGCAACTTGTTTTTGTATTCTCATCTATGAGTTGTCTTCTATTTATTTATTTTAAGCATTACTCATTGGAGGTTATTTCTTCATCTATGCAACATGAGTTGTTAGAGTTTTTTTTTGGGGTTGCCACATGTACCATTGCAATGGATATTTCATCTGATTAATAATTGCAGACATGGCTATCTTTGGAATTGATACATATAACACCAAAAGCATATTTTACCTTGTGCCAGAGTACCTACTATTATGCTTTCTACATCTTTTATACCTGGCCTGGGTCATCATCCTTTCTTTCTCTCTCCCATCGAATTAAAAATAAGGTCATGGAGAATATAGACAACTTCCAAAATAAAGGTGCAAAAATAAGTTCACAGAAGGGCTTCAATCTTCTAAAAATAGATATACTTGGTGATTTTTCTTTGTTAGCACATAATTGATAATGATATAATCTGGAACATGTTGCCTTTTAGATTGAAATCAAACTGGTCCCAACGCACACACGGCTAGCACTCAATAAAGCTAAAGAAAAAAAAAACACCAAAGCATGAAAAACGTGTGTAGCTAGCAAACATAAGATTTGCACTTATTTTTCACATGTCATTTGTTACTTATTTCAAATATACGTAACTAAACTTTGCAAAACTAATCGAAAATCGAATCACCTTGCTGCCTTGTTGTTTACTTCCATCAAGTCATTTTCCATAAGTACTTTTGAAAATCAATTAGCCTGGTATGTCCGGGGAGCATGCTCCACCAACTACGCATGTGGCTATAATGTTTATTATTGTTTCTTCTCTTTTCGTACATGAACCTTGAAAAATGCTCATGAATGGAAGGCCCACTCATCCATTTGTAGATTAATTACGGGAAAACGGAATTTTTCATACCTTGTTTCCAGGTAAGTCCATGTCTCATGTTACCGTAGGTGGTAGCTAGCAACCCTCTAACCCCTAGTGCCTCTTCCTCGGTTGACATCAAACAAATATTACTGGAATGATGGAAGCGAGGGTGTATCTAACTATGTTGTCCCTAATCTTAATTAGTATACCAAGATTAAAACTAAGAAAGTTCTAAACCATATAGGGAAACTTTTGCTAAACATGGCATGTCTAACCTCATTACAGCCGCCGCTCTCCATGAAATCACTGCTACCTGTTTTGTTGAAGAAGACATGCTAACATCCTTGTAACCTTCTTGATCTTGAACTCCAGGCATTGGGCATTTTCCAGACTCCATGGGGTATGAAGAGCGCCATGAGGATAATCACCATCAGCGTAATTAAGAACATGGACGCCACTTGAACGCCATCCCATGATAATTTGTATCATGTAATTTCATGGCTTCATGCATCTCAGATGTAATGTGACTGCAATCAGTTCAGAATGGCATCGCTGTTCTTGGCTGCAGACCACTGTACATGGCAAAATCAATGGCCTAAACAATACATAGTCTTGATGTTGCAGCCTTCCAAGATGATGTTTCAGATGTCTAGATGGACATCACATCAACATTTATGTTCCATTGGCTACGGCCTAAAAAGGAGGCAACGCCTATAAAACGAAAGATCCCTCCAATGACACAGATGAAGCATTAGAAAACATAACAGTAGAATAGTCATGAGATGACCAGTTTCCAAGCCTAAGACATCAAGAAATACATTATTATCAATACGTGGGGAGTTGGGTATTACTAATTAACTAAATTTCCAACATGAATCCACTGTGAGCAAAAACAAAGCTTGTCACAACTCACATGTTCGTCATTGGTTGCACTTCAAATAACATGTTGCCAACCGACTCTCCTCCTTGTTGTATTTCTTAGCACGACAATGATGTGAGACTGATTAGGAGGAGTCCGAGCTAATTCTCAATGATGGCAGCCATGATGTGCGCCCTGCACAATTTAGAAGAAAATGAGGAAATCTTTGTAATGATATTTGAAAGAAAATTACAAATTAGAGTATAAACAAAATGTAGTGTTGTCTTTTTCATTGTGAGAAGCTTGAACTGTACGTACCTTCCAGCATCTTAATCACTCAGTATAGCAATCTTTAAATGGTGAAATGACATACGCATCTTTATCACTCAATTAGCATATTCACTGTACAAACCAACTGACAGGTACGATACCTGATGGCAACTTCAATCTGTTTAGTAAAACATCTTCACGTATCAACTAACCATATAATAAACTAATTATACAAACTGAAGAAAAAAGGAAGAAATCATAACCTAAAGCAACCTGTAGTCTGGGCGCTCGTACTATTGGAAGAGCATTCAATACTCCTGCTCAATGATGACCTCTGTGACCATGAACTCGGCTGCACAAACAACAGAAATTTAAAAAATCAGCACAACCCGATCTTCTCAGCTTCAAGACCCCAACCAACTTCAGTCAAAGCTCAAGATCATCATCATTATGCATGAAGTCCACACAAATAAATCACACAAAATAGGGCGCCTTTGTCAGATCGAGAAGATTGAATTAATTATCTGATGGTTTACTTGGCTGTGACGGACGCTGCAGAGAGATGAGTCCACAAGAAGATGGTTGGAAGGACTCGTAGTTGGACTGTGATCCCATGGAGAGTTTGACATCAACGACGACCAGTTTCCCATCAATCTTGCCTGGGGCTACTCTTATGAATTGAGGGAGACCACGGATACCTGGCAAGGAGAAGAACACCTCGCTCTCCATAATGATGCCGCCGAGGAGCCGCACACAGGGCAAGCAGCAGAGCAGAGGACGGTGAGTTATCCTCGATGGATCCTCTTTTTCTTCGAGGAGAATCCATGGCTGGATGGCAAGTGGACGACCGAGAAGCAAGATTATGTTGTTGTTTTTCCAGAACAATCGCCGTGTTACATGAGAGGTGCAATGATGGAAAAGCATTCAATACTCCTGCTCAATGATGACCTCTGTGACCATGAACTCGGCTGCACAAACAACAGAAATTTAAAAAATCAGCACAACCCGATCTTCTCAGCCTCAAGACGCCAACCAACTTCAGTCAAAGCTCAAGATCATCATCATGCATGAAGTCCACACAAATAAATCACACAAAATAGGGCGCCTTCATCAGATCGAGAAGATTGAATTAATTATATGATGGTTTACTTGGCTGTGACGGACGCTGCAGAGAGATGAGTCCACAATAAGATGGTTGGAAGGACTCATAGTTAGACCGTGATCCCACAGAGAGTTCAACATCAGCGACGACCAGTTTCCCATCAAGCTCGCCTGGGGCTGCTCTTATGAATTGAGGGAGACCATGGATACCTGGCAAGGAGAAGAACACCTCGCTCGCCATAATGATGCGGTCGAGGCGCCGCACACGGGGCAAGCAGCAGAGGAGAGGACGGTGAGTTATCCTCGATGGATCCTCTTTTTCTTCAAGGAGAATCCATGGCTGGATGGCAAGTGGCCGACCGAGAAGCTAGATTATGTCGTTGTTTTTCCAGAACAATGGTCGTGTTACATGAGAGATGCACTGATGAACGTAAGAGTCTGGGATTGTTTTCTAACAGCTACGCTATATGTTGTTGTTTTCTTAGATTGCAAGCCTCAAGTTGTAGGAAGTACGATATATAGGTTATTCACATACCCAATTTTTTTCCAGATACATTACGTTTTTTTTCTTAGATTGCAAGGATTATATGAGTGGATCTACACCGTTATAATTTGGCCCCACCAAATTAACGGCCGATAATTTCTAATTAACGTGGTAATTTTTAGGGAGTCTGTGATTAGTATAGGTATAGAAGTGGGATGCTTGTCCAAGGATGGACTGTACCCAAGCACCGGTCCACCCACATATCAAATTATCAAAGTACCGAACGTGAATCATATGAACGTGATGAAAACTAGCTTGCCGATAATTCCCATGTGTCCTCGGGAGCGTTTTACTTTATATAAGAGTTTGTCCAGGCTTGTCCTTTGCTACAAAAAGGATTGGGCCATCTTGCTGCACCTTATTTACTTTTACTATTTGTTACCCGTTACCAATTGCCTTATCACAAAAGTATCTATTATCGATTATTTTAGTGCTTGCAGAGAATACCTTGCTGAAAACCGCTTATCATTCCCTTCTGCCCCTTGTTGGGTTCGACACTCTTACTTATCTAAAAGGCTATGATAGATCCCCTACACTTATGGGTCATCAGCACACAATGTTCATTCTCCGTGATACTATCCGCGGGGTAGCGAGGGGCCATAAAATCAGGCTGAACAAGCTCTGTGGAAGCCACGTTACTTCTCTGCTGAGCTGGTGGCACTACTAGAATCAGGATCTTTGTCATCAGCCAGCTGAAGGCAAAGAAGGTCTTTTCCATAAGCTAAAGGAAAGCTGACGGCAAAGATCATGTTTGCCGTTAGCAAAGTATTTGCCGTCCACTAGCGGACGGCATAGAATCTTTGCCGTTTGCTAGCAGACGGCAAAGAGGGAGGGTGGCCCACTAACGAGTACCACCTAACGGCCACTTCTTTGCTGTCCGTGAGAAGACGACAAAGAGAATAGCCAACCTAACAGCCGTTTCCCCCGGCCCCACCCCACTAGCTACGCTCTTTATCGTCCGCTAGCAGGCAACAAAGAAATTAAAACAAACTAAAAAACGGTTGGCTCTGTGCCCCACCCCTCTCCCTCTCCCTCACCTCACCCACACCGCCCCCATGCCCGCCGGCCCCGCCGCCGACCCCCACCACACACGCCTCCCCCGACCACCACCACCACCAC